>NW_017534631.1:433736-484994 GCF_001853355.1 Bactrocera latifrons
AATCGTTGGGCATGCTTTCGTCCGACCATATTTTACAAAGAAGCTGATGCATGCTCCTTATCAGTTCTTCGCCGCCGTGTTTGAATAGCTCGGCCCGGAATCCATCGGCCCCCGCCGCTTTGTTGTTCTTCAGGCGGGCAATTGCTATTCGAACTTCTTCCTGGTCGGGCTTTTTCAAATCTATATATATATAACTGAATCCCTTTTTCTTGGACAGGCATCACGCGTGAATGACTGGACCGATTTCACTAATTCTTTTTTTGTTGTATTTGTTATTACTAGGGGAAGGATCTTGTGTACGAAAACATTACGAAAGTTGCGTCTATTATATAAAAATAAATAGCAAAATGTGTTGCAAAGAGCATACCTCAACAGTGCCTGGACAAATTTGGCCAATTCTTTTTTTTTAATGTTTCTCTTCGAATTAATGCCGGAAAACCCCCAAAAACAGACTATGTATGTATATAAGTAAAAATGAATGTTTGTTTGTTAGCAACACAAAGACTCGAGAACGACTAAACCAATCTTCATGAAATTTTCAGAAGTTGTTCGCTGTGAATCTGAAAAGGTTTAGAAATAAAAAAATATAATTTTCGTAATTAAAAGTCGAAAAATTGGAGATTTCCAAAAATTGACTTTTTTCCATACAATTTTTCTCTTTTGTTTTCCAATATTTTGATTTGTAAATTATGTGAACGCTTGCTTTTTTATTCCGCCTATTTAATATAAAAATTATTGAAAATTATTCGGTGAAAGCTTTAAGTGTGTTTCAGACGATCAATTACAGATTGAAAATTTGTTACGAAGCCACGAAGCAGTCGCACTAATATCAGTCAGCGTTCTTTTTGCCATCAACGTATGGCACACCAAGGTACATGAGCGAGTACTCCCAGTGTGCCGAACGCACACATTCTTCTTTGGATGGTAGGTGGTGGTTACACCAGATCAAATTGATGAAATCATTTCTGCGGAAATTCCTGATGCAGAGAAAAATCCAGTATTAAGTGGTGAAAACCAATATGATTCATGGACCTTTCGAACATTACACTCTCTTTTCGGTTTGTATGACTGACAATAAATGCACGAAACACTATCCCCGTGCTTTTTTTCATAAACTCAAACTGGAAATGAAAGAGATCCACCCGATCGTCGTAGCTCATCAGACGACAACGGCAGAACATTTACTATTCAACTTAGAGGAGTGAATATCGCAGTCGACAACATATGGATCGTACCATAGTCGCCACTGTTGTCTAATTCACTTTCAAAACTCATGCCAATGCTTGATATTGTAGTTTGGTGTAGTCGATCAAAAACGTCACCAAAGAAAGCGAAATGGTGGTTATTGGTCTTGAACGAGATGAGATCAGCAGGGGTCAAATAGTCGATACGTGAACTGCAATAAAGCGCTTTGTAGGTTATTTACTTTTGCAATTCATGAACGTTTGCCGACTGTTGTGCGTCTCGCAGTTCATTTGAAGAATGGAGTGTTTTTCCACCCAGAGAATACAGTACAGCCAGCGGAAATACTTCCAACAACAAAATTGACATTGACTAGTTTTTCTCTTCTTCTTCTTTCAAATTGCGTCAGTGATTCGTTTGCTAGAACATTGCTCTATTCAGAAATTATTCATGGAATGCATCGTCGAAGAAATAGTTACACAGAAAGCATAGTCAACTGGTAGATTAGCATACAGGTGTGTTTTCAACTAATTCCTAAGGACGAATTTACATAATCCACCCGAAAAACGACGGTTGCTATTGATAAATGTACATGGTTCAACCAAAAATGTTGTTTATCAAACTGCGTTACATTGGAAAAAATTTATAAAAATCGAAAATAAATGATTTTTAACGCAACGTAAATTCAACTTTCTTTTCATTCCAAAAACACGCAGGACAACGCATGCGGCGTCAGCTAGTATCTCAAATAAATGTCTTTTATGAGCCTTTTTCCAGTCGAGAATCTGTTTTTACAATCAGCAGTAACCTGCCATCATGTAACGATTCCATCATACTTGCTAGCTTTCTTTCATCACTTTCAGATCATCCCTTTTTATAACCACAGTTTACTGAATTATCTGTAAATTTGTCTTGATGATTACATAGCCTTACAGTTACCCATATTTGTTTGAAAATTTGTCACCATATTTTGAATAACTTCGTCGTAATTTAGTACTTTGTGATTGACTACATAATTTTCTACTACTAACACAAAGCTTTACCACGATTCACTTTTCAAAACAGCCGTTACATTAAAAAATCTTGTATCTTTCGTTATATGTCCTATTTGAGAAGCGTCAAATATTGGAACTTTTTTTTCGAAAATCTACAAATGTAATTACAGCAATCTTCTTCCACTTTCAAGGGTTATGCGAATATTTATTCACTGTATTGATTGGCAGAGTATGATTAACATCCCTTGACAATTGGGAGTTTTTTGGCATGATTGCTTCAAAGTAGTCCATATAGGTATATCCACAATTGATTTTTAGTAAAACTTTAAAACCTTTCGCACACTTTTCCCGAGGAGCCTGAAACAAAGTAAGCAGAATCCTAGTCACAATTGGAAAAAGAAATTTTATTGCCAACAAGAAATTCGTAATCCGGACAACAGAATATTTTTTTTTATGTAGATCACTTTAATCAGTGCAAGTGCGATCCTATTTTGAGATCAACCGTATAACCTAACATAACTTAGGCTTCTTTGCGATGAAGTTTATTTTCTTGCTTTCACACTCTTATGATGAATAATAGTGAAAATTTGTTGTCAATTTTAGGAATATTGCTTCATTCACAATTCGAAAAAGCTCTTAAAATAACGCTTTATTGATTCTGCTTTTCTTTTTATTGCTAAAAAATATTCATTATTTGAAATCAACTTTACATTCAAAACTATGCCATATTCATCAAGTCATCAGTCATTTTATATGGTGCTGTTAATAAATGCGACTTTTTACTTAGTTGTAAGTTAACCATGCCTATACATGTACGAACTCCCGACTACTACTTGCTATACCCATGTCATTTATGTACATACATAGATGCATATTGAATGTTTTAACAGCACATCGTTTAGGACGGATATCCTGACATTTTTTCGCCGAGTCTGTAATAATAGCCAACCATAAAAACATAGTAGAGCATTTTTAAAAATCAACCGCTCAACATATGTACACGTATGAATAAATCCATACAAATATTTTTAACATTCGATATACGTACATGTGTATGTATGTACATACGCATATACAAATGTAACAGGACGTTCCCATATGCCAGATGCATTTTATGAAATTGTTTTTTGCTGACAATGCATTCGGAAATTTGCCATTGCACACCCAATGGCGCTTGCCATTACAATTATTTTGCTTAATAATTTTTTTTTCAATTTACGTGCACGCGTATGTGCAAAGACGCTGATTCTACTAACTACTACTGGACAAAGAGACAAAACAATTTTTCAAAATACTACTGTTAGATTTATTAAGGATACTGTGAGTAATATGGGGTACTGTGTGTGGCAGTGACTGTTTGAAAAAAAACAATATTTAACCATTTCTAAGAGATTGGAAATCCGTCCAAAGCTTGGAATCTACTGGCCTAACTTTTAAGATTAGTATTTATAATAAGCGAAAACACCATAGCTATGAGCGCTTATCGATTCATATTACACCTTACGAGCGCAACCTTATTCGAATTGAAATTGGATATTGATTTTAAGTGGGTAATACTTATACATAACTTTTTATTTTTTTATTTTTGTAGCCTGAAAACTCTTTCCACTATGATCCCTCAAAAGTTTCTAAATACATACATCCTCAAGATATCATTTTTAATTCACGAGACTTGTTCTTCCTGCAAATTGCCCACTTTTATTCTTATCATTTCCCAAGTTGATTTGTTTTTTGCAAAGATGAGTCTTAAATTTTTGCTTTAAAAATTATATAAAACATAAACGAGCACTATATTTTCAATTTAAACCCTGCCTAAATCATTTTACTTCTCTCACATACGTATTAAAAGGTATTTGTCAAATGTACTACCTTTATGTGGTACACCATGTCGTATGAGCAACATAGAATGTAGAAATCACTCATATGAATGCTTATGTATTACTTTTGAAGGAATATTTTTTATCATTGAGACATTTTATACAGAAAGATAAATTGTTGTTAGGATATCATTTTTTCCAAATACAAGATTTACCTGATTAATGCAAGATATCAAAATGAGCCAATGATATAAATATATGGTACATATTTACATACATATATGGGAAGTGAAGTATGATTTAGACATGGTTTCAATTGAAAATAAAGAGCTTGTTTACATTGAATTATTATGTTTAGAGCAAAAAATAAAAATTCAAAGAGCGTTTGCAAAAAACACAACCAACTTCGAAATAATGGAAACTCGCTCCTTCTCATCTCACTATTATATTCATGGAACATGCTGCTACAGAGTACATTAGTTTTGTTCATCTAACGGTTGTTTGTAATACCTAAACCGAATCAAGATAGATATAGAGTTATAAATATAGCAGAGGTCGGCATTTACTATTACAATTTTGTTAGCTGACTTTATAAGTACAATTGGGATACATGGACGTCACGGAGTTCTTTCTGATGATGAATTACATTTGAGTTTTAGGATCCATACAAAAGGTTCCTTGCAAAATAAACAGGACTGTAAAAAAAGACAGAACAAATGGTTTTTCGGCAAAATCAATTTATTTTATTCAAAATAGTCTCCTTCTGCTTTAATATGGCTTTTTACACGTCAAAAAAGCATGTCGAACGAGTGTTCGTTGGCCGGTTTGGCCGCCAGTATGTCGGTGCAAGCCTTTTGAATGGCCTCTACGTCTGCATAAAGGAAGTAGTCGCACGGTGCCATATCCGGTGAATACGGGAAGTGTTTAATGATTAACATGTGATCTTTGGTCAAATAATCGTACTTTTCGTCAGCCCAAATGTTTGGTCAAAAGGCGATAAATCGATTTTTTGGAGATGTTCAATTCCAGGAATTTCAATCATGATTTCGGGTAATCTTTGATGAATTCACGCAAAGTTTCGATGGAATTTCCTTTGATCAGTCGGTGATTTGGATTGGCCCACATGCTGATCGCCATTTATGTCCTCACGACCACTTTCAAAATGTTGAAACCACTCGTGCACTCTTCCACGGGATAGGCAATCATCGTCATAAACTTGTTTCATCAATTGAAACGTTTCGGTAAAATTTTATGTTGGCTCTTTGTTCGAAGCTCATTTCGCACAGATAACACAAACATACTGACACTTAAAAGGCAATAACTTCACTTCCAATTGATGAAATGTCATAGAATTCTCACTGGACAATCGATAAACACAGCAGATTCTAACGCACCAGTCGACATATACAGCTGTTGACAGCTAATTAGAAACGTGATTTAATTTGAAGTAAATGAAAAAAATTTTCAAATAAATCACTTTTTTAACGTTTTTCGCTCATTTTATTATAAGCCTCATTGAACTTAAACTCTAATACTAAAGATTTTAATTTAATCCGTTTTTTTTTTTTTAAGATTTTAACAAAAATGTGTGGAATCAACAGTTTGAGTGCGACAACTAATTAGAAACGAAAATTTTGTATCAGCAAAAAATACTGCTATTAAAAAATATTGCTTATTTTAATTAATATATTTTTGCTTAACCCTTTTACATTAATACTGCTTCACATCCACCGCGAATTGACGTTATAAGACTCTGACAGCGCACTACTAGTGTTGCTTGCCATGCCGACGTCCATATTTGTGATATTTTTCTGTTGAAGTTTTTCGGGTTTTTTCTTTGTGTGCAATATTGAAAATAATTTTAAAATTGTGTATATGCTTAAGGGCTTGAAAACAATTTCTTTTGAGCATTTGACCTGATTCAAAATTTGCTTGTACGTGTTTCCAGACTGCAAAGGTCAAAAATTTTTTGGGTAAAATTGTGAGATTTTGCTTTTTTGGATATATAAATGATTAGGAGGACCAGACGATTTGAAATACAGGTGACTGTCTGTGCGTACCGAATATGCGGTTGACAAAAAATATAATATAAATATAAAATTAAAATTCAGATAATACGGTGAATACTCCAACGAAGTACGAGTAAAGCTAATTTTATGTTGTAATCGCAAAATATAAGCTCCAATGAATCATAAGAAACTTACCCTTTTTATTAACCTTTTTTTACGTAACTTAAAAAAAAAATATCGTCGCAATTTCCATTAACCGGTTAGTGATGCTACCTAGTGATGATACATACCAATTTCCACGTGTATTACTTAAAGATATATTCTTTTGTGTTGTGTTATACTCTTTTAACATGTAAATATAAACAAATATTTCTATACAATTAGAAGCAAACATTATTTTATTATACAAATACTTGCAATAAAAGTATATCACACAATCAGCGCACAAATGTCTTAGAGAGTTGAAACGTAATGATTAGTTCATAAAGGCACATGTTCACCGGCACCATTTGGATCAATGAATTTACTTTTGTCCTTTTGATGTCATATCCAATACTGGAGCAGAAGGTGACTTTCGCCCTACTTATGGTAAATATTTTACAAGATTAATATATATTTAATCAAAATTTTACATATTTCGAGAAAATGGATAATGGATTTTTTTATTGAGACAGAAAAGTTTCAATCTAGGGCGACATACCGCCGAGCTTCACTAACCATTAACACTTTCTTGCCGTATAAAATTGTATACTAATTTAAATATTTTTCTTTCTTTTTTTAAAGTAAAAATCAAATTATTCAAAATGCTCGTTGCTTTTTACACATTTTTACCACCTTTCTGGCAATTTGTGAATACCATGAAAATAGAAAATATTCATCCTTTGAAACAAACCAATCAGACATCTAATTTTTGACTTCTGCGTAGAAATCATAGAAGTGGTCTGCTAATGCGCGTCTCATCGATGAAAAAAATAATCGTAATCGTATGAAGGCAAGTCTGACGAACACGGTGTGTGGGATAGCAGCTCCCAGCCAAGTACTTGTTTGTATTCTGTACCGGTTTGCTTTTTGTACAGGTGCATTATCGTATAACAAAATCACATTCAACGTTCTTCATTTCTGACATCATCTCATTATATCTGAACCTTTGAAACCATCCTTTGCATTTTGTCACTATATGTCTCGACAAGCATTCGGTTCGACGCTGCATTACTTTTCTTTCAAGAGAAACAAAAAAACTAATAGTTTCATTAATTTCTTTTCGGTACAAATTTTTACATTTTGAACACAATGAAACAATATAATGTTGTTTGTTCAATGATGTAACGTTATTGATTATGTTTGACACATGTCATGTCAACCAAACAGAAATCAACCAAGCTCGCTCACAATAAATGTTTCCTACCCTCCCATTTATATCTTACTTCTACTACAAATTTACTAAGTAACAGGTTTATATGGAATATCTACATCGATCAATGATTGAAAGCAGAAATATTGACAGTAGAAAAAGTATTTTCGTATTTTGTCAATAGATGCTGTTGCTGTTGATTAATAGAATAATTGGGTGGTCCACATTACAGATATTTAGTGGATAGAAAAATTTCGTCATTGTTTCATAACCTTTTACATTTCTTTTATACTCTTGCAACATGCTGCTACAAAAACATACATTCTGAACGCACCAATCGCCTCATCAGGTGACGAGGTTTATTTAGTTTATTTTTTCGTACGGAAATAAAAAGAAATCAAAGGTACAGTTAAGTGATCCGTCTTCGTTTGCCATTGACTATCGGGCCCGCCCGTAAATCCACCATTCATCACCTACTACGATAGTTCATAGACATGTTTACAATCATCATTATTGTATTTGTTAACATTTCTCTCCACCAATTGAAACGAGGTTTTTTTTTTTTGAGTGATTGACAATTTGTATGGGATCCAACGTGATCAGACTTTTTTCCAATTAATGTTGAAAAGTCGTCTGGAGAGTTGAATTCATGATGGAGTTTCAGCCCCAAAAATGGTAATGTTGCTCAGTTGACCCAATTCGAAAATTTTAAAAAATAATCACTCGAAAATTTTCGCGATATAATTTCATTTCTTAGCCGATAGGAATATTTTATGTTACTGCAAACAACACAAATAGCGCTCATAAGTCATAATGTTCTAAGTAATCAAAATTGTGATACTTTACGATAATGTTGTGAGTTACCATATCGCAACACTCCTTATTCTTCTTTAATTGCGTAGATGCCCCTTACGCGGTAATAGGCGCTTCTTCTTTTTGCCAATTAGATGTTCCAAGCGAAGCCAGGTCTTTCTCCACATGGCCTTTCCAATGGAATGGAGGTCTTTCTTTTACTCTTTTTCCCCCGAGAGGTACTGCGTCAATTACTCTTACAGCTGGAGTTTTTTCATCCATTCGGACGACATGACCGTTGAATTTCAAAGTTAATATTGTTGGTTGATGTTGTTCCAAGTAAAACGAAATTCGATTTCAAAGTTGTGACAGTCAACAGTGAGGTATTTCGTCTTGTCCTCGTTCACAATCAAATTCATACGCTTCTTTCCTTATCCAGTCTGGATAAACGGCGGGGTTGTTGAGGCCAGTGATATCAATATCATTGAAATCATAAATTTAAATTTGTACACGGCTAAATTAATTAAATATTCTAACTCTGCATCCAATTCAATATATTGTACTTACACAAAGAAATTTATAACCAAAACATTACGCTGGCTTTATGCAAAACCAATACAAATATCAATTTAATGTTTGCAGTATTTTCTTTTACGGGTCGAAGTTTCCCCCATTTCCACCTCTGAATCCGCATAGGCTTATCCCATTGAAATTGAGGCAGATTGTGTGATTCTCCTTTTTGTGGATTGGGGAGAGCAAACTTAAATTCGAATCATCCGGCACGCTTCCGCCAGACCATATTTTACAAGGACCATATTTTATTTGAGCAGCTCGTCCGGCAATCCACCTTATTGCATATCGCAACACTAGTGCTGCCAAGTCTCGAGGTCTACAAGGAACTTTGCGTATAATCTCCAAGAAGGGAATATATACCATATTGTTTTATGAACAAAATTCGATTTTTTGCCAACTAAAGAACTTTACGTTTTGTAGTTTTTTTCTGTAAACTTAAAGTACCTTTTCTCAGTTTCTTAATTTCTTTACAGGTATATTTGTTTTTGCACATTCATTTCCGTCAATATAAATGCAACGAAATTTTGCTAATTAAACTAATTAAGACCTATGTAAAACTAACAAAAGGTAATGCTAATTGATACCGTTACATAACATAAGTAGTTCAAAATTCAGTAGAAATTTAGATTTATTTATTTTTTTCGCTTTTGCCAAATTGCAGCTGCCAAGGAATCTTAATAACCGCGAGCAAAATAAACAAGGAACTTCAAGAAAGCTAAAAATTACAGAAGAAGAAAATTACAAACAAACAAAAATAAGTGTATGTATATATACAAAAGTGTGCGTGGTTGGCAAACACACACACTTACCAATCCGATTAGGCCTACAAATAGCGGAGGCAATATTTCAGCCGAACGGCGGAGTAATTTTAACGTAACGTAACGGAAAAACGCCAGTTTCAAGCGCAGCTGGCAACAGCCGGCGTAAACAGCCACACTGAGGCAACCGAAATTTCAAAAATAAAAGCGAGCAAAACGTCGAAAAGTTATACAATAACCAAGCAGCAGTTGGCAGAAGAAAAAAGAAACAACAACAACGATAACAACTGTAGCGTTTAACGACAAGTGATTAAAGCAACAAATTCCAAAGTGGTGTTGAAATGGGCAGCAGCAGCAACAACAACAACAACAACAGCAGAATAGCAGAAGCAGCAGCAGTTGGTGATTGCATTTTCAGCAGCAGCGAAGGCAGCTACCAAAATAACAAAAGCAACAACAAACACTACAACAACGATAATAATAATAAGGTCACCAACAGCAATTGCTTGCCAACGCAAGCAGCCAAGTATATAGTACAAATAAATTCCGTTGATAAAGCAGCAATTGTTGTTGCTTTTGATAATTCGGAGCGTAAACAACAAAGAGAGCGCCAGCGGCAGCGTCAAAGACGGATCAAGGTGGCAAGGAAAATCGACGAAAACAAAGTGTTGATAATTAATAGCGCACGGAAACAACAACAACATCAGCAACAACATAAACGAGTGCAACAATATACAAGCGCTGGCGTCAACGCCAACAGCAGCTGCTGCTACCTCAACTTTGACATTCTCATAAGCAAAATAAGCACCAACATAATTTCCTTGGACGTGTTGCTCGGGGCACAGACTGCGACTGTATGCAACACTGTTGAAATGGTTATCACGTGGCGTGTCCGGAATAGCAATCGTCGCCGCGGCGGCATTAACAAGCGTGCGAGCAACAGTTTAAGCAACAACAACAGTGACAGCAACAACTCCAACAACGCTCCGAGCATTTCCTACACGGCGCCAATGATTGAGAGTAACAACAGCTACAACAAGAACAACAATAACGACACCACAAATAATAATAACGATAACTTTGGCAGTCAAACTGGACGTGCCATTATGTCTGTTGCAACAACAATAGCCTCAACCTCCGCTTCCATGGCGCTGGCGAATATACCCAGCAATATGTTGCCGTCCGCCGGCAGTGTTGACGGCTTTGACAACAACAGCACAAACAATAACTGGTCAGTCGATGGCGTTAGTTGGCCGACGTTGAATCTATCAGCGACTGACAAAGTCGATTTAATTGAAATGGATTTGGCAAATGAAACGCTGAGGTAAGTGGAAGGAGACATGCACACAAATATACCTATGTAGATATGTATGTGTTTGCACACAACTGTGGGCAACTGTGCAAGCATGACATGAACTTAGACAAATTGGAAGAAGCTCTCTTGAGTTTTTCACAGTTGAGGGGTGATGACAGACAGAGAAGGTTGGGGACGCACAAAAGCAACTTAGCTAATGTATTACGATGGAATGAAACAGGGTGTTTTGATAAGTTCTTCTTGATTGGCGTAGTCACCGCCTAAGCGATTATAGCCGTTTCATGTTAGTGCACATAATTTTAGAGTTTTTGACAGTTAGACACGAACTAGTACCTCAGTTTTGGAGTTATTGAGATGAAAATTTGCACACGTCCTTATTTTCTCAATAAAGTGGTTGTTTCTAGTAATTACCGATATCAAACCACTATAGCATATAACCTCGAAACAAGTTGATTAATTAAAATAAAGTCCTCCATCGAAAACTTTTTTATTGAATGAGATATGTTCACAGAATTTGTCAAAGGTTTTTACTCAAGTCAACGCTATAATATAGCTGCCATTCAAACTGCCATCTGAAATTAACGACTGTTTTTGTTTTTAGTGCATAATTAAAATAAATCTTCTTCTTCTTGATTGGCATAGACACCGCTTACGCGATTATAGAGGAGTTAACAACAGCGCTCCAGTCTTTTCTTCTTTTCGCTACTTGGCGCCAATTAGATATTCCAAGTGAAGCCAGGTCCTTCTCCACTTGGTCCTTCCAACGGAGTGGAGGTCTTCCTCTTCCTCTGCTWMMCCCGGCKKGTACWGCGTCGAATACTTTCAGAGCTGGAGYGTTTTCSTCCATCCGGACAACATGACCTAGCCAGCGYAGCCGCTGTCTTTTAATYCGCTGMACTATGYCAATGTCGTCGTATATSTCGTACAGCTCATCGTTCCATCGAATGCGATATTCGCCGTGGCCAACGCGCAAAGGACCATAAATCTTTCGCAGAACTTTTCTCTCGAAAACTCGCAACGTCGACTCATTTGTTGTTGATATCGTCCAAGCCTCTGCACCATATAGCAGGAGAATTATGAGTGACTTATAATCAAAAGTGGGGTCTCTCATCCGATGCTGTTGTTGCGTTGTCATTCGGGTGGATTTTTTACGTGGCGGGTCCCAAACCTAGCGCACAACCCTATGCAGGGGAATGTTTCGCCTTCTCACTTTAGCTCACCTTCAAACGGATGTTCTTAGGCTACCCAGAGGATACTTGGTCAAGGACCGGAAGTCGTAAGCTACTTGAGTCATATGTAAAAGAATCGTTTCTGGTCACTCCCAAGTGAATGGCGATCAGAAAACTTTCCTCACTTGCGTGAACTTCTACACATGACTCCATCCTCCTATGATGAGGCGAGTTGAAATTCGGGTGACTGTCTGTCTGCCCATCCGTCCATCCGTGCAAACAGTAACTTGAATAAAAATTGAGATAACTCGATGAAAGGAAGTTCGTACATGTACGTAAGTAATCGGGCCATTGCTACCCCCACAAAACGCCATAAACCGAAAACCTATAATGTGACAACTTTTCCTCTTCTTTAATGGCGTAAAAGTCGCTTACGCGTTTATAGCTAGTTATTCCTTTTCACTGTTTGTCACCAATGGGAGATTTCAAGCGATGCCGGGTTCTTTTCCACCTGGTATTTCCAATGGATAGAGCTCTTCCTCTTCCTCTGCATCCTCCGGCCGGTACATTCAAAGTTGCCAATTCACAAAGAATTGTAAACCTTCCGCACCATCTTCTCTCGAGGATTCAGAACGCCAATTCATCAGCTTAAATCTCGTTTTATATCGAACGGCTCAGAGAGGTTCTACCCGATCCTGACGCAGTTTTTGGCATTACTCAACGTCAGTTTATACAGCGTTGTTAGCTTTGCGAGGATACCAGGCAAAGCAGAATAGAGGCAGTTCTTTTTCGTGCTGTCGAAGGCGGGTTTACCATCTCCTAGTTTTATACTTTCAATACCATTCAGCAGGCAGGGGAAGACTCCCCACCACAATTTCATTATGCTCTGGACATCAATTATTAGATCACCATTTTGGGTCCTTCCATAAGTCGTTTTCGTAGAATTTTCGAGCATTACCCCTGTCGGCTATCTTGTCAAGCTCTTCGTACTCATGCATTTCGATCTCTCTTTCTGTCTGTAAATGCATCCCGCTTCCTTTCAACTCTTAGTGTCTATCCCATCACGCAAATGTTTTGGTTAATTGTAGCGTTGTTAGGTAGGCAGCCGAAACTCATTTGAGGATGTTTCATTATGGAGGCTGAATTTACCGACCGTTGTGCCAATGCTACTTCTTTTGCTCACCCAGAGTTTAAAGTCATCAAGCACGATTTTGACATCGGTCGGGGCAGCTCTCATAGGTGCGCTCCAAGCTGGAAGTTTTCATACAGGGCAGACGCCAGCGCACAACCCTCGACTTCTCACTTTAGCTCGCCTTCAAACGTATGCTTTTTTTGGCTACCCCGAGGATACTTGGTCTAAGACGTGAGCTACTTGGGAAAATAATCGTTTTGGCTCCATCCTCCACCTATGTTTGTTTCACACAAAAATAATCGATGTATACATATACATATATATATATATAGCATATATATGTATATTGGGTAGTCAAAAAAGTCTTTTCGTATGTTGTATATCCACAGTGCTACCAATCTCATAATGAGAAAAGTTAAAACTTTTCAAAAATTTGTGAAAATAATGTGAAATTCGAAATAATTTAAAATTTTTGTAAAAAAAAAATGGAAGAATGCCACGCAAGCCATCAATGAAATTTGTGAAGTTTACGAAGACGATGATGTATCAGTTCGTGTAGCACAACAAAGGTTCGCTCGCTTCCGTTTTGCAAATTCTGAAATGATGGAAAAGATTGACCAGGACCGTCACATAAGCAGTCATGCCATCGCTAAGGAACTTAACATTCATCATCAAATGGTTTTGAACCATTTAAGAAGGCCCGGCTACTAAAAGAAGCTCGACGTTTGGGTACCACATGAACTATCTGTGAAAAATTTAATGGACCGAATTAACATCTGCGATTCTTAACAAAATGAAATTGAACTATTTCTGAAGCGAATGATAACAGGAGCTGAAAAGTGGATCAAACACGACAATAATGTGCGAAAAAGATCATGGTCCAAGCGTGGTGAAGCTCAACAAATGGTCGCAAAGCCAGCATTGACGCCTCGAAAGGTTATGCTGAGTGTTTGATAAGATTGGGAAGGAATCATCCAGTATGAGCTTCTCCTGCCTGATCCAACGACTGATTATACATTTTACTGTCAACAACTGATGATATTAAAGAGAAAAGTTTTACACTGATGTAATAATGTCTCTTGGGGAAAAATAGCAAAAAGTGGTSGATTAAAATGGTACATATTTGGTTCATTAAAGTTCGTTAAAAAAAAAAAAAGAAAAGTTGAAGTTTGATTAGAACTAGGAAAGGCTTTTTCAACTACAAATTATACAAATGATCAGAATAACGAAGCGATCGAATTTCCGAGGGACCGCCTCTCCGTCCGTCCGTCTATGCAAACGATAAATCAAAGATTTTTAGAGTTACGTTATGATTTCACTCCCAATAGTGATGAGCCAACTATTAGAAGCTCCGCAATCGGTTCTAGTTTTCAGTCTAAGTGACAGCGAGAGAAAATAAAAAAAATCACTATGCACCAAAATTTCACACTAGTAAAATCGATAGACTTCAACTTCTCTTTTCCATTATATCCAATATATTACTAATTTAAAGTCAGAGTCCATAAGACCACTGCAACCTATACAGCATAATTCACTAACTGCAAGTGTTATGCGACTCTTAATATTTCAACATATTCGTTTTCGTCTTAACTATTCCATATAATCATAACGCACATCTTAACCCATGTCTGGCTTGTCATATCACGTCTTATTAGTGCGTAGTTATGACAATCGAAAATTTCGCCATTAAAACTGGCTGTGGATACGAGGTAATCCGTCATAAATAAGTATTATATTATTACATACTCGACTGCGGCTTCGCTGTGCGCACATACTAAGTTATCATATAGTGTAGGTTAGTAATTGGGGGCATATGGTACTCTATGTGAGTCACTATAGAACCTCAAAGGAATGCTGATAGGCTTCCACAGAAAAATATAAATGGACGTTTTGCAGATTAATGTGAAGAATACGTTTATGGTTTCTGCGGGAACGACATAATACAGGATGCAGCGACTCCTATAGCGGCCGAAGAACTTTTAAAAAACCCTGCAATTATATTTGAATTATTTTTATTTCGTTACCATTTATTGGGGACTAATCAAGTGTTCGTTCAATGGCGGAATAAGCTCTTTTTATTTATCTTTCTAAGATTTTTCGAGAATATCAAGCCATATAGCGGGGATTTTGGTCAGTATGTTTAAGTTGTATAGAAATAATAGCGTCAAGAAATTGAGGTCAGGAATAATCTGTATATTCTCGGCAACATTCTGCCTTTTAACTTCATTAAGATCCTCCGACCATCAGAACAATTAATCAATATTTTGTCGCGTTGTTTTGGTAAATTTCGTGCTTAGGATTGCGATCAGCGTCAACCGATTTAGGTCTTCTTTTACTTGGCGGGTACCAAACCCAGCGCACAACTCTGAGGAGATGATTCGACTTCGGATGTTTTTTGGCTACCCAGACGAGTTCTTTTTTTCTAGGACCGGAAAACGTGAGCTGCTTGAGCCATATGTAAAAGAATCGTTTCCGGCCACTTCTAAGGGAATAGCGATCAGAGAAATTTCCTCACTTGCGTGAACATTTATACAATGACTCCATACATAAATGCCTAAGCAACTTATTCGTCCAATAAAACTCTGCACTATTTACATAAATGATGATTCACCCTGTACATAGATATTTTTTTGACGTTTAAGCAGTCATTCGTCGAAGTGTGTATAAAAAAAGCGTGACATTGTTCACTAAAATACGGTGTAAGAAACAAGATTCCAATTTGTTTCGCCAGAATTGCGAGTTCTTTTGTGTAGCATTTTAAATTTTCTGCAAAAATTAAACTAAGTGAAAGAAATGTGAAAAATACGCTAGTATACTCAATAGATGCTTATATTAAAGGAAAAATTTTACCTTTACTGTGAGCAGTCAAATTTGCCCAAATCAGGGGTGATCCATTTCGAGAAAAGTAACACTTTTTTAAAGAGAAATCACAGAAACTTAAAATTTAAGGGAGAATGTTTGTTATCGTTCTAAAGAAAATTCTTTGGCATTTATTTTTTGAATATTTTCTGGCCGCGATCCATCCATTGAGTACAATTGTCGACGATTCGTTCGAGCATTTCGACTGGTAACAGGCGAATGTCATAAGTGATATTTCGCTCTAAAGCCTGAATCGAAAAGCAATTGTCCGCATACACTTTAGACCTTTTTTCCCACAGTAAAAAGTCTAACATCTTGTTAAGCCAAATATCGCCGAGATCACGAGTTTTACGAGAGGTCGCCATTGACGGTTACCTTCTAACCTGCGTCATTTTTGAAGAAATATGGACAGATGATTCCACCGGCCCACAAACCACATCAAATCTTTGTTTTTCGATGTTGCTGGAGATGGTCGAGAGGCTTCAGTTCTTGCACAAGCTCGACGTAAAATGTCACATCGTCACATCACATAGCCGAAACTGAGCGTAAAGCGCTTTGTCGTTTTGTAAGTGTCTTATCAGTTTCCGAATCTTTCAAATGTTTTACAACTTGTAAGTAAACAGTAAAGTGAAACGTGTTTTGTCATATACAAAAATGTTGGCGGATGCTTCTACACAGGTAACGCACAACTTCGGATGTATTTCTGCTCTGAAAATCATGAAACTCCAATAGTTGTGCAGAGCTTCGAGCTTTAAATTTTCAATCTAACCCCGCAAAAATAATACTCGTAGCAGAATCGTCTTCAGTAATGAAGCAATGCTGCAACCTGCTTCTGAATTTGAATTGGACAGGAATTGATTTCTACCGAGAGTACATCTCTGGTAAAAATTAAATACCTAAGGTTCTGCGAAGCCATATACATATATATAATTCTTTTTGAAACTAAACTCAAGCACAAAGATTTAAGTGTTATTAAATGTTAGTTCTGCATTATTTCGACTAACTTTATCAGCTATTTAAAAGTCTCTATTTTTGTACTTTGTGACCTTTTGACTGCAACAATGACTTGGACTTTTACAAAAGCTCCGACTTAGCAAACAACTTTTGTGTTACCACCCTAGTACAATTCTTTCAGTCGAAACATATAAATTTATACCAAAATCTTACTTAGTACAAAAGCTTTAATTTGATAACTTTCTCTATAATTGCAGCTCTGCTTATCCTGCGCTAAGACGTTACCATGGCGACTATGATGTTTCATACATAGAGAGAATAAATCCATTTTGGTTGCAATTCGAACCGCCAAGCACCCGCACCTACTATATTATGGCCATAATTTATATCATCATATCAAGCATCGGTTGTCTTGGCAATTCACTGGTCATATTTATGTTCGTACGGTAAGTCTAGGCGCACACATACTCATGTCTACATACGCAAAGTGCCCTTCTTTGCAAAACCTATTCAAACGAAAAGGGAATTTCTAAGGAAAATAAATAGGAAGTAAATAAAATTTATGGGGAGAGAAGGGATAGATCGATTATCGGTGATACCCCGAAAGTATCAAATAAAATTTTGTAAATATTGGTCATGAATGTGTATGCGAAAACTCTGTGTCATCTGGAAGACACACGAGCCTGATACCACTTATTACAAATCAATGAGAGCGGGAGCAAAAATGGCTTGAATTGATCTCTGTATTTCCAGAAGGTGTCTTTTGCCTGCTCTCAAACATCTCGGCGGAAACTTTATAACAATAACAAGTAAAACCGGGTATAACCGAACTTTTCAAACTCTTGCAGCTTGAAAATATTAAAGCCAGGGAAGTACCTTTAGGTATATAAGTCCTATTAATTGTGTGGAATCCATGGCGAGTTTTCACCCGATTTTATTCATTCTAAGCACAAACATATACTATTATAAGGAAAATGCGCTCTCTCAATTTTATTAAGATAACTCACATATGCGATAAAAAGTGACCCGCGGTATAAAGTGACCTGGATTCGAAAATCTTTATATTAGATATATGTTAACTCAGGGAAGTATTGACCTGATTCAATCCATTTTTTTAAACACAGAGACCCTATTATCAGGACAAGATTTTCTCTGAATTTCCGTTGTAAATCCCATTTTCGATTAAAACTCCACTATGGATACCGGGGAGTAAACGATTTCACCTACTTTCACACTGTAAACTAAAAATGGACCGGGTTTCGAGATATATGATTTCACTTAAAAGTGGGCAGTGCCGCGCCCAACATTAAATTTTGAAACCGGATCCATTAAAGCCCTTTCATGCCGTATCGGATGTAAAATTTAATGTCTCGTCCGATAACGCCCAACTACGAACTTGAAAGTTTTTTTACTACGCGCGTATCAAGATATCTCAATTTTTGAGGTACCCGGTATATATACAGCCGTTACATTTACTGCGTCTCTGCTTCTAAGAACATTCTATGATGAAATACTATGTGAAATTATTGCCATAATTGCAGCCTGGCTATCGACTTATTGTTATTAAGAAATAATCTTGTAATTAATATAAAATGTATTGTTTTTCTAACTAGTTCAATTTGATTAACCATCAATTCATTTCGTGACTAATTATATACAATAGTTATAAGTTGGCTTCAACTTAACTCTCTCTCTCTCTAAATCAAATTTAAGTTTTCTGTGAAAGTTACCTTTGCGATCCACAAGCCAGTTGTTTGTGTAATAAAATCTTAGCTTTGACCCGAACGATGACTGAGCGTAACATTTGGATATCTCCTCCCAAAACAATCAGGCAACTGAATAGTAAAGTCTTTTCCAGGAAAATTATGCTAGTTGACTTGCAAACAGTGTACAGTTCATCTCGAAAGCACACGTGCTATTCACACATTACCAGCCAGAGAGAATATGTGTCATCACTATGTTTGTAAGGGATTTAATGAGACATGACAATGAAATGTCGAGGTGAAATCGTAACAGTTATGTGCATCTACCAATCTGAATTCCTACGAAGGAGATTTGATAAAGTGCTGAATATGCAATGTTACTGTGGACAATGGCATATTTGCCGGCGTTTGCACAATCTATAAATGTATTGGGATAGAAAGAGGTATCGGAAATCACCTGCTGAAATTGAAATTAATAAATTGAGAAGCAAAAGATTTTATACCGCCACATACATTATGTCAAAAAGTTTATAGAGCCTATAAGGAACCGTCAGAGTCCGTGTAAAGTATACCTATATTATATATAAATGATAAGTGTGACAAGTCGATTTGGCCATGACCGTCTATCTGTACATAATCGCAATATACTCCTTAAGGTTTTGAGATATTGATCAGAAATTTTGTGTAGGACTTTTTATCCCAATACATATGGTGGATTGTTATACAAGAGAATGCTACAATTCCCGATCAAAAAGTTCAACTCGAACCACTATAGCACAAAGCTGCCATTTAAAAATAGTGCGATCAAAGTCAAGATAAAGATTCTCATTAAAGATATTTTACTTTATTATGTAACTAAGAAACCTCAACACGCCTTGAGGGTTCTTTACCATCTCATCGAAATTGACTCGGACTGACCCATTTAGACTGGGCACGCTAACCGAATTAATACATTTTTTCTATATTAGTAAATAAGCAATACCATGAATTGTTTGGTTGGGGTTTTCTCCTCAGTCTGTAACAATGCAAAATTCTTCCTAAGAAACCGTTTCAAACATATTATCAGTCATAATATTTTCGAGTTCGTTTGTTGAAATAGTAAACAGAGACCTGTAGTTAGTTGTCACTCATGTCATATTCTGAGAATTCCAAGCTTTTATTCCAAATTATTTACATCAAATGCAAACTTGTACATCAAGCCTTAACATTCCTCTTTGCATTGGTTGACATTACCCACAAGATAGCTTTGACTATAACTGTTTCATTTAATTAGTTGCATATTTCCTTTCAATATGAATATCAATGGTATATTCGGTATGTTAGTAATATCTTACATGTGGTTTCAGCTATTCACACCCCTACTCTGCTTTGACACGCAGATATATTGTTAAAGAGCGAGGGATAAATAGAAGGTGGCACATTACAGTGTTTAGAATTTCTTAAATTACCCAGTAGATCGCAATTGTAGACTATGAGTAAAAAAAATGATATTTTTGGTACACGTGCTTACCTCTGAAAGTAAAGGATGATACATTTCGAAGTTCCCTACTGCTAAGAAAAAACACAGAAACTTCAAAAAGTAATGGGGAATGAATTTTTCAAGATTATCTCTTTCAAATGTTGACTGCTTCTACGTCTCAGAAGGTCTATCTGTTGCGTCCAATTTTCGATGACTCGTTCGGACATTTCTAGTGATAACTGGCGAACGACGCGGATGATGTTTTGCTCGAAGCCCTGATTTGAAGCGGCATGGCCCTCATAGACTGTAGACTTTACATATCCCCAAAGGAAATAGTCGATCCTAGTGGACAAACGACTGGCCCAAAACGTGAAATTATCTCCGTCTTTTTAAACCAAATGTCGACAAGATCACGAGCTTCAATTTCAGCCATCAAATAGTTGGTCTTGGCGCGATAACGGTCGGTTGACGGCTACGTTCTCATCGACATCATTTTTGAAAAAATGTGAACCGATGATTCCAACGTCCCATAAACCACACCAAAGTACCGTTTTTCTAGATGAAATGGCAGCTCTTGAATCTCTTCAGATTGCTCTTCGTTCCAAATGCGGCGTTTTTGCTTGTTTACATACCCATTGAGCCACAAATGGACCTCAGCGCTAAACAAAATTTGGCGCGAAAACGTCAGATCGATCTTCTTGAAACATTTCAAGCGATGTGGCTTGAGAAGGTCGAGCGGCTTCAGTTCTTGCACAAGCTCAATTTTGTACGCTTTCAATTTTATATCTCGACGTAAAATGCGCTAAGCCGTTCCATACGTCAGACCGAAATGCTGCGAACGACGTCGAATCGACTCCCCACGGTCTTCGTGTACACTTTCAGCTACGGTTACTATATTTTCTTCACTGCATACTGGAAGTGGTATATTCGGTCGAACATTATTAAAAAATTAAAGCTGAGTCTCAAGATGGGTGATGATGTTGCGAATAGTACGCTCAGTAGACCGATTATGTTGATCGTAAGTTGAGCGAAGCGCGCGAAATACATTATTTCTAGAACGTGAATTTTCGAAATAAAGTGGAACGATTGGTGTAACGTTTTTAGACCGAAAGTCTTTCCATGATGAAATGCCTAACAATACTGAACAGAAATAACATTTCAACTCGACACGACCTACGCGCGATCTGTCTAAATAAATCTATCTAAAACTCTTGCGAATATTACTTCCCTCCAACACCTCAAGTGTTTTCTCATCTTGGTTCGTCATCGCCCACGTTTCCGCGACGTATAATACTTTTATGCTTACTACCCGGAAACATACGATCAATCGACCGAATATTGTGGGAAAGTTGAGCCGAAGCCGAAAAACCCAAGTAAAAGCAGGTCAAAAATAAAGGTTATGCTGACAGTTTTCTTCGATTATCAAGTTGCAGTGCACTCCGCATTTCTTCCGACCGTTCAAACTAGCAACAAGCAATACTACTTTATGCGTCGTTTGCTACGTATCATATTAGTAAAAAAATACCAGAATTATGGGCCAACAACTCTTGATATTGTCGCACCACGATAATGCACCGTGGCATACTGCGTTGATTCTTCGTGAGTTAGGGCCAAATGTTCAACCAATATCATGCCGCAACCAACGTATTCGCCTAATTTAGCTCCGTATGCCTTCTGGCTATTCAGCAACCTCAAACGACGTTTCTGGGGAAACCGTTTTGAGTCGCTTAAAGACATTAAAATTGACTTCCGTAATAATTGTCCCGAGGATTGTCGAAAATGTTGGCACAAGTGAATTAGGGACAAGTTGTAGAGAACCACATAGATTTTGAAAAATTATTTAAGAATTTTAAAATTATGAACAAAACCTTACTAAATTTTTCTCATAGTATTATATACTTTCTAGTATCTTTCTGAGCGTTAAAGAATTCGTGACAAACTTTATATATACATATGTATATTATTCAGAGTAAATAGCTGGCCACGGTGCCAATTGTCAGACGCACTGACTTATTTGAAGCAAATTCTGTTTCCAACATTGTCGTGACCAAAACCAGTCCCACAGAATTTGGAAATAAGCCAAAGTGACTACGATTGAAAATTTTCTAAACAAAACGGTTGTCAATATGAAACTCATCGTCAATGGTTCTCTTGAAAATATAAATATTAGCGAAATAAAAGGTTGTCGGGGTCCTCGATGAGTGTCCTACTCTTGATATTAAAATTTTTAACGTAAATCATATGTTTATGGTTTTTTTAAACCACACCAAACGAATTATTTCAGTTTCAATGAATAGTTTTCAATATATTTCAAATTTTTTTTCAGATGCAAATCCTTACGCACACCGGCCAACACATTGGTCATCAATTTGGCTGTGAGTGATCTTCTCATGTTAATGAAATGTCCCATTGCGATCTTTAATAATTTCAAGCAGGGTCCTGCGCTTGGTGATATTGGTAAGTAGGGAGGATATAAGAAATTTTTAAGATTAAACAGATTCGATATATTAACCGAAAACATAATTAAGCTTGGGATGTTAATAAATCATTCTGTCATTTACTCTCTCTTTACTTCTTTCTCTTGACAGGTTGTCGCATTTACGGCTTTGTTGGCGGTCTCAGTGGCACCGCATCAATAGGGACTCTAACTGCTATAGCACTCGATCGGTACAATGTAGTCGTACATCCGCTCGACCCGCTGCGCAAGACAGCCAAAGTGCGTTCCGCGTATATAATCACACTAATTTGGATTTACAGTTTCGCCTTCTCCATTGTGCCAGCGCTAGATATTGGCTTATCTGTGTATGTGCCGGAAGGTTTCCTCACCACTTGCAGTTTCGATTATCTAGACAAAGGTGTGGGACCGCGTATATTTATGTTCTCATTCTTTGTGGCCGCTTGGTGCGTGCCCTTCGGCATCATTTGTTTCTCATACTTCTACATACTGAAAGTGGTGTTCGCCGCCAATCGTATACAATCCAGCAAAGACAAAAATAAGACTGAACAAAAATTGGCGCTTATAGTGGTGGGCATAATCGGTTTGTGGTTTCTAGCCTGGACACCGTACTCCATCGTTGCTATGATGGGCGTTTTTGGCAAGCAAAAATATCTAACCCCACTGGGTTCCATGATACCTGCACTCTTCTGCAAGACTGCCGCCTGCATTGATCCGTACTTCTATGCGGCGACACATCCACGGTTTCGCATGGAATTCCGACGTCTGTGGCTGGGACGCGGCCACCTCCGGCGCAGCTCAACGACGCGCTCCTCATATCTGACACGTTCGTCGACGCGCCGTTTACGCGTTATCAGCGATGTGGACGTGCGAAATCGCAGCATTGAAAATACGAAAAAGCAAAATAATTTGCAGGCTCTGCAGGAAGTGACAGAGGAGAACGATGAGGATTATGACTTTTCAATACCGGGAAATTTTAGTGACGGCATGGAGCAAAGCCGTTTTTAATAGAAGGTAGCACGTGGTTTTAAATGTAAATAGGATAGTTGTTGCAGTCACAGAATAATACTGTTATGCGCATAAAAAACCGTTAGTTTATTAAGTATATAAATACTCGTATGTAGCTATATGTATGTTGGAATGTGTGTAGGTGATATGTGATTTATGAACGCTTAGTTTAGGTATGCATTATTAGCCTCAAATAATTAACTAGTTTAAGTGTAAGTAAGGTATACTGAGCTGCTGCTCTGTAACCACAGTTTAAGTTAGTCTAAAGAACGACAAAACCACCTGAGTACGAGTATATGCTATACGTATATTGTATAAGAATCTGTTGGTTCTTGTAGAAAATGCTATGGTTAAATTAGAAAATCTCAGTTAAATCATTAATGGAATTTATTTGGATATAAGGAACATATTTTTAAGAGATTTTCAGGCTAATTTAGGGAAATATTAAAGCTCTCGCGACTATTAGGTTAGGAAAGGTCATAAAAAGTCCTCATTACTGAGTCAGTATGATTGATAATCGATGAATATAATTTATCATTAAGTTCAATATTAGTTTAACCATAAAAATGCTTAGATATAGAATACCGTATTGCATATTAGAACTTTTTTTTTATAAGCATTTTGATATGTCAAGGCAATATAATCATTTCCATAATCTATTTTCCAAACAAGATGACAACATGATACAAAGCTAAACCAAAAAAGGTTGACTCATCCACTCAATGGAAAATACTGTAGGAAGATGATCGGAATACTAACCGGTCTGATGGCGACACACGCCTGTAGAATGGGGCTGACAGATCGAGAAGACTGAGGGAAATGTCTAGACCAAAGCACCAGGGAAACATTGAAGCACCTCTTGTGCACGTTTCCCGTATTGCCAATACTACACTTTAATCATCTAGGATCCCACGGTATGATACACTGGAGGACAGATTCAGATGAAATTCTATTCAGGTGAAGGCATTCTTAAAGATGATTATCCCTCATAGATCTAGTAACTGAACTCCATCTGGTATCACAAAGGACGAAAACTGGTCTACCAGATTAACCTAACTTAACATAAGCTTCTAAATGAAATTAATAAATTATTTAAGAAACTGTTAGTGAAAGATGTATTCTCATACGTATCTGAATTGATAACACCTTTTCATTATAGGTTTAAGGTTTTCAGATAAGATCTATCAAAACATAAGTTCAAAAACTAAGCTGCGCTAAGAATTTGCTAAATCGTCCAGCAGTGGACAGTTGATTAAGATAAGATAAGGCTACAGTGGTGGAGACTAAGATAAGATAAGATAAATAGATTAGAGCAGCTCGTGTATGGTATAAGGACCCACCGCGATGAATCCTTCTACGTGTCGTACCATGTTAATCGGAGAGGCCGAGCTCTTCAGCCAGTTAATTTCTGGCTATACTTTTGTGATTGGAACCAAAATGAGGTGCACTTGGTTACGTTCCGCTAGATTATTCAGCCGTTCTCTACACTCCTGCACCCGTAGCCATTTAATCTTATAGGGAGAGACTGCTTTAAGTGCCGCTTGACTGTYGCTGGTTATACTTTCGTTGCGATAGTTGAGTTGGAGGTTTATATCTACGCACCGACTTATAGAAACGACTTCTACTTGAATAATGCTCGGAAAACTTGCCATAAGTATGGAGAAATGGAATCAATCCATTCAGCCTTGCTGTTAAGGCTCACTTTAAACTTCTTGGTGAAGTTTATCCTTTTGGTAATGATGTACTGCCAAACCATTCTGGTGTCATTGGGAGCAAGTGTTTGTTTGGCTTGGGTGGAATTGGTTTTCAGCAGTCAAAAGCTAGGCTGTACATATCGATTCTGACTCGCCACAAGCTTTGTGTGCTTGGTTGAAATACCCGTTTGCATCCATTTTGTAATTAAGACTGTAAAGCGATTACCACCTGTCCCTGTCTATAGATGTGAAAATTTACTGTCGCAATTTTTTTCCCAAAATATTGATTCTAAGAGGGCACTGAGGCTCAAGGTGTTAATATCCCTTCACACAGTTTCTGTAATAAATTAATATGTATATCTTATTATTATATTATATTATTATTGWCGCTCTTATTGTAAAGCTTTTGATAATATGTTAAGAGTGTAAGAATGTAGTGTGCGCCTTGTTGTCCGAAAAATTGTAACCAGTGTCCGACCAACTGATGTTAGAAATAGACTAGTAGA
Source organism: Bactrocera latifrons (assembly GCF_001853355.1). NCBI lineage: Eukaryota > Metazoa > Arthropoda > Insecta > Diptera > Tephritidae > Bactrocera > Bactrocera latifrons. Next base: position 459,468 of record NW_017534631.1, read on the forward strand.
TTTCCCATTACCAGCCATTGAGAAAATAAAAAAATTTAAAGATTTTTTTTACATTTTGGCTCGGTCATTATGATGCTCCTGACAGTAGTAGCCATTGGGACTAACTCGTTCGACCTTGTAATGATGTATGACTTGAGAAAAACTTTTTTAATGTTAAGTGTAGGACCCCTTAGGTTTGTAATAGTCATATAGGATTACATGCTTGTAATGTATGAAATGAAGTACCTGCTATCGAAAATGAACGAATTTGTAGTTTCTACTATTATTAATGTGTAATGCAACTAATTTATTGTTAACGGCATAAAATTTACTACTAAAATTATTGCTTTCAATAAGAAGAGTCATGATTGCTTAGTCTAATTTGAAAATACATAATGCCTAGTGATTATTGTTTGCTTATAAAATATATACGCATACATACATTCTACCTAAATCATATCGAAAATACAACTTTTTTCATGTAGTTGGTAGAACAAAGTTCGCTGTGTGATCATTGTTTGTAATCGTTTTGCGTTTTGGGCATTCGACGCATCCGCCAACTGAAAATGATAAAAGATAATTATGCCAAAAGGAAAATATTTACCTGTGTAACGATGCAACGGTGTACCGGCGTACCATTGTTAATGAGCAGCAATATGCTGATAGAGAAATGCGTACGGTGGTGGGCAATTAAATAGAGATAAGTAAGCAAAATAAATTTTTTTGAACTATAAGTGACACAAATGATTGATATAAAATTTAAATCACCGAAAAAACAATATAGTTATGCAAAAATATATTAATAGTTTCATATGCGATCTAGCTTATTTAACATATAATATTATTATGTAAGAAGTCTTAGTATATATTTAAGAATTATCTATTATATTTGTGTATGCTTAAAGCCTTTGTGTAATTATGCAATATCAAAATACTCCCCTCTTCAGCCCCAAAGAGCCCATTCTGTGTGAAAAATCATTTAAACTGCTTCATCCTTGCAGAGCAAGATACTGCCCCTAAGCAGTATCTCGAAAGCGAAATTCCATTCTGTCTTACTGTTGAGCTTCCTACTGAAGTTAACTGAACTGAAGGTAATGCTATCCCTTGGGAGAAGAGATTACGTTTCCTCTTCCAAACCATTTTGCTGTCATTTGGCAACTGAACCGATTACTAGGTGAAAAGTTTTTGAATTTATGGCAGGAATTTCAGCAATTCAAATAATATTATAATACGGTGCTTACATATTGAGTTACCCCTGAGACCTCACCACAGACTCTTAAGATGATGAAACATAAACAAACTTCCCTTGTTGAAAAATTTATTGTGTAGTTTCTATGAGCTGTTTTTGTAACTTTATATGTGAAAAGTCAAAAAACAAATAGTATTAGTAACGGCTTCAATTATAGTAAAATATTAGTAGAATAAACAACTGAATCGGCCCTAAACAATTTTGGGCGATTGAAAAAGATTGCCGAAAGCAAATCAAAACAAGTTTATATTGTGTTGTTCACTAAGTAATTTCGTTTTTTTCTCGAGCATTTTAATCACGATTTTTTATTGTTACAAAATTTTACCATTTTATGAAATTATAAAGCCTCCATTTAGATTCAATACTTTTGTCATCTTTCTAGCTCTAAATTGATTCCATGCACACAATTTTTGAGCCTTACAGGCAAAACACTGCTCAATATGGGTTTTGACATCCTGATATGAAGTGAATGTCCTCCCATCTGAAACAATTTGCAGAGACCGGAACAAGTTGTAATCCCCCGGTTTCAAGTATATTCTCCAGACTTGGTAGGTGTGGTATCACTTCCCATTCAAATTGCAAAAAGCATTTGGCGGGTTATCACACTTGTCAGATCTCTCGCATTATCAAGATGGGAGACTACACTCTTTCTATTGATCAATTCTGGTCTATTATGTTTGAGTACAACACTCAATTTGTCCTAGTGATATTGTCGGGCAAAACCTCAAAAAACCTTTGTTCTTTGTTTTTTTTTTTGATAATCGGCCTTCGAAGTGATCCAATAACATTGCGCTTCAAACATGTATGACTTCTTTGACGTTTGATAAACAAATCACAGTCGTTAATGTGACGAAATAAATTTTGTCAAGCTGTTCCATGTGTTGGTGACCGGTAATGTTAGAAAAATTTCATATTTCACATCCGAGTTGTTATTCTTCTTCTTAATTGGCGTAAATACTGCCTTCCCGGTTATAGCCGAGCGTACCAGTCGTTCTCCTTTTCGCTGTGAGGTGTCAGTGTAGTCCACCAACTTTCCTCTTTCCAAAGGAGTTGAGGTCCTCCTCTTACTCTGCTTCCTCCAGAGTGTTTTCATTCTCCGCAGAACCTTTCTCTCCGAAACTCGTAGCTCGGACTCATCAGATATTGTCATCGTCCATCGAAAGTTATTCTGCGTTGGACTTCGAGGCTAACCTTGCTGTTGGTCTTAACGCTGGTTCTAATATAGACGGAATTATCTACGAATTCGAAGTTATGACTGTCAACAGAGACATGGAAGACAAGTCGCAAGTGCGACCACTATTTGCTTAATGACTGGAAATATTTCGTCTTGTCTTGTCATTCTGAAGAAAGCAAAACTATGACCAATGATTCTATTTTAACCAAACCGGCTTCAAGATGTCTTTCAGTATCTGTAGCATACTTAAGATCGAAATTTCTAAACCGATTTTTGGCATTCGGTCAACACATCTTCTCCGTAATCATCACATAATTTTCGCCTTGATTCAACCGTAATTTTACTCGTTTCATAGTAAAAACCGAAAATGCCGTTTTCAATCGTCCACCGTCGAACCATAACTATTAAAAAACATTTTTTTACCAACAAACCTCACTACTATATCGGCTATTCAAATATATAACGGTAAAGTGTTTAAATGTGAAGTTGGCTGCGAAAACAGGCATTAAGACCAGCTGTTGTCATCAAACGAAATTACTTAGTGAATGACGCAATACTTACGAATTAGCTTGGAACAGAAAGTTTTCCATTTTTTATTTTTAAGTCTGCCCCAATAATTATTGACGCTGCTGTAGAAGCGCTAAGTGCATGGGTACGCAAAATCAAAGGATAATGTAAGAGCAAAAAAGGCATTCGTTACTTTACTTTTATAACCATTATTCTACGAGGCCACATATAAATATATTTAAGAGCATTTGTAATGTTAAGTTAATCGTAATTAAGGACAACAGAAGAATGGAAATGGTGGCAAAGCCGAACAAAGGCAACGGAATAATATTAAAACAAAAAATTAAAATAAAATGAAAATACAATTTAAAAAACGCAAGTTGCACTTCTACGAATGCAAACAAACAAAGATAAATGCTGACCGAAGCGAAATGAAGAGGAAAACATCAGACTAATAGCTCTGAGCCAGAATTTATACAGGGCAGTGCTATACAAGTACGAGTATAGTAAAATGTACGTAAAATATGCCGTTGTAAGAATATTTGTTTTATGCTTTGCTGTGCGCTTTGTTGTAATTGTTTTTTTTGTAATGCCATGAAAGAAGAAATTAACGAATGCATAAATCAGATGAGAAATTACATAAGATATTGAAAAATAAAAATGAAAAAGCAAATAAATTGCAGTGAAATCAATGAGGATGTCGCTTTGTTAGTCATTGTAATGTAATACCTGTACTGTCTATACAATAATTATGCGCTTATTTGTAGAGTCAGACGCCTGGTAAAGCGAAGTAATTGCTATTAGTTATAAATTTTCAAATGTCAATTCAATTTTACTTGATTGTGAAATTTTATTTAACATTCAAAAGTCGATTGTTAGAGAACGTCAAGTGTAAGTTAAACTGAACCTCTACTCTTGAAGGAAAGAGAAATCTCTATTTGGTGGTCAGTTAAAATTAATTTTTAAGGATTAAATTCACCTTCTTAAATGAACCAAAAGTAAAGGTATGCTAAGCATAATCGAACTTACGAAGAAACCCTACGAGCATGTGAGTGGTAGTTAAGCCAGATTTTTTTTTTTTTTTTTTTTTTTAAGAGACGATTCATTGGTATTAAAGTTGTTTAGTAAATATTAGGTTAAAATGTGTTTAAGAAGTGATTAAAGGCACAAGGTCCGTCTGGTTCAAGAGGCGGGCTATTTTATTGGCTAACTATTGATGTTAATGAAATGAAATTTCAGATGACTCAACTGAGACATATTTTGTGTATCTTCCTAAAGGCTTGAACCTCAATGGTATTCAAGTACCAAAAGCTGTTTTGAAGTTTAGTTTAAAATAAATATGTAGGGACAGTTTTTCTTTGACTCCATAAGTAGTATTCCAAGAGTATATGTTAACAGCGAATTTAGCTACAACACTCGACAGTTTCCGTAAAAAATGCAATAGCAGTACATGCTAAAGCTTTCCATTCTGTCCATATAACGGGGTTTTCAATAAGAGCGCTACAAAAGTGTTTTTCTTCAATAAAACAAAAACGGTTTGGGATATCAATGAAACTCTTTATTCCTGTGACATTCGATTTTAATATTATTCTTTTATTATTTATGTCGCTGGCACGGACACATTTTGTACTGTAAAAACTCCATCCGTCTGGAGGCAAGGCTTTGATATCAGACGTCCAAAGATAGTTTTCCGTATTTTTTTACTGATTCACAAAATATCTGGATGCGTTTCCACATGAGCTTTTTCGAATTTCTTTTTCGATTGTTTAGTCTATTTTGTTTGAAAAGCAAGATCAAAGAATTCACTTTGTTTTTAACTAACTGCCATTTTGTCAGGTTCTTAAATATTCAAAAAAGGGAGTTCGAGAATCATGCTGGTCATAACTGAGGCTATAAATATTACTTTTTTTCTCTCTCTCTTCGGGTCACCACTTACACCTCCATTTAATACCCAACGATAGTACTATGAATCTTTCTTTTTCTTTTTGCACATAGAGGGAATATCAATTCCTGCTGTCTGTTTCTTTCACCCTTTTGACATAGATGTTTGGGATATTAGCTGTCTCTAGCTCTGACGGTTTTTGAAATATATCATTCTGACTATTTTATTGTGTTTAGTCAGTTCTTTAACATAAATTTATAGGGTCCATTGATATCAAAGTATGTTTATATAATAATGTTTAAAAAACGGGCCAACAAGTATGGTGTACAAAATTGTGCTTCATTCGAATTTTCGAAACAATATTAATTAATATACACTTATCGGAAGCAGCCACTGCCTGAGATCATCTGAGTAAAAACAAACTTTCGTATTGGTTGCTTCTTTAATACCAAGTCTGGAAAAACAATAAAATCAGTTTATTTTATTTTAATTATTATTTCCTTTGAGTATTTTTTATATGGTTGATATTTATATAAAATAAAATGTTTCGAACAAATATAATTTTAAGATAATAAATATTAGGCTCCTATTTTTTAGCAATATGTACCGAGCAATCAGTTCAGAAGCTTAAAGTCTACCACGTAAGAGAGCTCCTGATAACTCTACAATGAACTAATGTAAGCAAGTAAACAAATAAGAAATAAAAGTTAAACAAATTAAAAACAGTTGAAATGAAATGTACAGTATGTTATTTGAGAGCAACTACTACAATTGACTAACATATCTATGTTCTAACTTAAATATACGTAAAATCAAGTACCTTTTAAACGCGAGATTAATGCGTAAGTACAAAAACATGTGAGTTTCTTTTAATTTAAGAATTTGTTGAATGGCTGAATTCAAATTTAATGGAAATGTCAGTAAATTCGCCAAAGTAAGTGTGCTCGTAAGTAATGTAAAGTAAAGCATAAAAAAAGAAATATATATACAAATAAATGAAATATTAACGTTTTAATTTCGGCTATACCGAGAACATAGTTTTGTGTTTACTTTGACTTCATATGAAATTCATATTATTACCCGTATTCATGGGAATGCTTCTTCCTTTATGGAGCGAAGATACACTTAAGGATACGTGTAAGTATGTTGGTACGTTCAATAGTGAACATACGTACGCAGTCATTATATTGTAGTATACTATATACCAGCACTCGTCAATAAACCTTAATTACCCTGCTATTACCGCAATTTACTTAAGTAAATGCTGTTGAGTGGAAAAGATCAAGCACAATCCTTTATTTGTGCATATGCGAGCGCACAGAAATGAATTCGGTACATTAGGGTGGGATGAAAATTACTTTATTTTTTTAGAAATATATTGACTAAACATTACGGCTGATCCAAATGGATGTACTTATTTCAATATTTTTTTGACAGATCACACGCTCGTGTACACTCTCAACTACGGCTGCTATATTGTTCTCACTGCGGGTTGGAACCGCTTCACTTTATGGGTTCTCGAAAACTTCTAAGAAGATCCGACGTTTTCGGGCAAAATTTTGTTCAGCGATGAACAAAATTCCATTTCTGAGTGAATGCGTATGTAAAAAAGCAAAATTGCCACATTTAGGACAAGGAGAAACCTGAAGAGTTTCAGGATATGCCATTTTATTCTGAAAAAAAAAAAAAAACAGCGATGTGATGTCGTTAGTGGGCCGCTGGAACGGAACTGTCATGCCATGATCACCGACTATTTGATGCCTGAAAGTGAAGCTCGTGAAATCGTTGATATTTCGTTTCAACAAGACGGCGCCACTTCGCAAATATCGCATCAATCAATGCATTAATTGAGAGAACTTTTCGATGAGCAGATAATTTAACGTTTTGGACCGGTCAATTGACCACCAAGATGGTATGATATCACACTGTTAGACATTTTCCTGTGGGGATATGTGAAGTCTGAAGTCTATGCGGACAATACCGCTTAGATTCAGGCCTTGGGACAAAACATGATGTGTGTCATTTGCCATTTTAGTTCGAAATGCTGGAACGAGTCATCAAAAATTGGAGTCTATGGATCTCTCCCATATGAGGCGTAGCCGCGGCCAATATTTGAAATGGCTAATCTTCAAAACATAAATTCCAAAGAATGATCTTTAGAATGTAATAAACATACCCAATTAAATTTAAAGTTTCTGTTTTTTTTTTCCTTAAAGAGGTAGGGAACCTCGGAATGGATCACCCTTTACATGTTATGTAAATGGATTGATTGACCAGAATAAATTACTTAATTCAAACTCTATACATACAGTTAGTAAAAGATTTTATAACTTTTCAGTGTACAGTAGAAAAGGGGAGAGGGCTAATATAGCATAAAGTTCTTAAGCAACTGTTCGTTTTAGGTCTTAAAAAAATTATGAAATTTAAGAATACGTATTAGAATGATGATTTAGAAGCATCAAAAAATCGAATTATATTTTTATTTTTTTTTTTTTTTTTTGCTTAAATCTGTTCGAATCCAAGAAAAAACTTTGAGGACATAAAGTTTTAGATGAGAATTTGAAATTTTTTCGAAGCTAGAAGGAAAATAGTGACCGAGCGTCTAGGGCAGAAAGCGAAAACTTTGGCGCACGATTTCTCGGTTTTTTTGATGATTATTCTTAATTTGCTAGCAGGGTAGGAAAAAACTAAACGTCGTATGGAATTGGAGCAAAGTTTGTGTTCTTTGGCATTAAATTATCTTGTAGTTAAACTAAAAAAACTAAGAAAAGTCAAGTTTGAACATATTTTTAAACAAAATAAAGTAAAATTTTTTGGTGAAAAACCGCTTTTTTCCAATTTTTTAATTTTTTTAAAATTTTTTCACTTTTTTTAGTTTAACTAGAAGATAAATTATCAAAAAATATGAATCTCTTTGAATTTTTTGTTTCCGATACAAATTGCGACCTGTAGCCTACCCGCCGTCCGACAAATTCACACGCGAAATGTTTCGGGCCATTTCTTCCCAAAGGCGGAATATCAAAGATTTCGCAACCAAAAAATTTTTGAATGATGTTCATATATATAAAGCCTAGAAGTTTAGTTTTAATCACTTATTTCTTTCCTCCCCGAAAAAATCCTAAAAAAAATCGATTTTTTGAAGCCTCTAAACCAGGCTCCCTCCTAAGGGAGCATAAAAATGGTTTGCAAAGAGTAAGACGGTTTGGCTATTATTTCTTAATTTTATTTCAAGAATACCATAATGTCTGTAATGTATTATAGTATTTGTATTTTTTTATGTGATTGTGTATTCGAAATCTTGTAGAAGTAAGGTAACGTAGAGACAATTAATCACTGCGCAACATTTGAAGACCCCAAAAAGTGCTGCAAAGAACATTCACTAAATATTGTTCTCCCGAAGACTTTCAGAATGATTTTTTCGTTCAAAGTAATTAAACTTCCGACATCAATGAATCCAGTTTGTTATTAGGAGATTTTTTAAAAAATAACGGGAATTTTATTTAAAATTTCGCTGGTTTGGAGCTTTCAATTGTCAAAAATAGTTAAAAAATAAAAACAAGTAAGGAAGGGGTAAGTTCGAATATTTCATACTTGCGACTTGTAAGGATTAAAGCCAAAGAAATATCTTCAGGTACATAAGCCTTATTAGTTATATGGGGTCTATCGCAATAAATGCCAGTAAAAAGTCATATATCGAATTTGATTGAAATCGGTCATTCGAGTCTGAGAATATGTGATTTCACTTAAAAACGGGCGGTGTCACGCCCGTTGTTCAATTTTTACCCCGTACGGATGGAGTTATGCTCAGATTTTATCCATTTTCACACTGTCGGTAGTAATTCTTATAACATTCGCGCTGGGTTTTAGGTTTAATGGTTTAGGAGAAATGTACATTAAACCTATTAAAGTGCGGGAGCTCATGCATTTTTTTTTTTTATTTTTTTTTGCCCACAATTACAACTTTGATACACTGTGCCAAATTACAATTTTATATCTTTATTTACGCTTTCTTCTTCTTACTTCATCAAGATATCTCAAGGTATGGACCGGATGGATAGACGGAGGGACAGTAAGACAGCCGTTTATCATTTATCTCTTTCGATTAGCTTTAGGTGTTACATGTTGTATGTGTTACATTGGGTGAACAAAATTATGTAGCAACATGTTGCAAGAGTATACAAAGTGTAGTATATCTGCCGCTGAATAAATGGAAGAAGTTGTTCGTGAATTCTGGTAGTAAAAAATATTGGTACCAAATTCTTTTTTTTGTAATTTTTTTTTTATATGGAATGCAGAAATTGCCTGACAAAAGGTATTTAGAGCATTTGATGGGCAATGCTTTGAATAAAACTATTAAACATGTTTTTGTACGTTTGCCAAGTTTCGAAAAAAAATTTTCTATAGCTATATATCGTTACCTGAAATGCAAAATAACGTAACAATATTTTAGAAAATTTACAGTGGCATGAATGAACACGAAACGAATGGAACATGAGTGAAAAAAAAATATTTGTTTAAACTGGTTTATAACCGAGCGCAGAACCTGAAAATGTTGAACATATGTAACATTATGTATGTAATTTGAAGTAGTGAAGCGTAACCAATAAGACACTCAATTTCGAATTTTTTGATGATACGTTATTTTGCATTTCAGGTGACGATATATAGCTATAGAAACTTTTTTTTTCGAAACTTGATAAACGTACTGGAGGGAAATATCACACCAGGTTTCCTTCGAAGTGGCATAAATCGACATCTAACAAGCGAAAGAGTATAACGTTTACGGATTACCCCCGATTAGTTAGAGAGAACAGAGATATAAACTGAAAAACTTTTGAGTCTGGACCGAATGAGGAGACATTATTTACGATAAAGAAGTTCGAGCTGTGTTAGACGAAAATAAATAAACTCAACTTACTCTTCACAGTTGGTGAATCAAATCAAAGCAATCATCTACCGCATTCGAAATTTAGGAACTACGCCGATCAAAATAAATCCCCCTAATTGCCAGTAAACATGTGAGCATCTTACAGTAAACATATACGAAAATTCCAATCACCGTATGTTTGTATGTAAATATAAGTCAGCATCGTTAAAGAGTTCATTTGATCTCCGTTGATTTATTTTAAAACGATTTGAACAACTGAAATTTTATGCTTCATTGAGAATGCAATCATCATGCGCAACCCGAGTCGTTTAAGTGAAGTAGTAAATAATTGCAATTGAAGATGCCAAGTAAAATCTTTATTTTTGTTGTACTCTGTTGTAGCAATTACATTATCTACGATTACTATCTGCTTGTTGGCACATTTCAATTGTTTAATACCCCGAGGGCGTTCGAGCGGTAACATCAGCTTACCGAGCAGGAATTCTGCGGCTTCTCAGCGATTGCGTTGGTAAAGATGACTATATATCTGTATTACCCGTTATAATTCGCTTGTTAAACGTTATAGTGCCGGCTCTCAATATATATACACTTAGCTTAAGGATATGAATTAGTATGGTACGGACTAGTTTCAAACTAATTATGGTGTTGCAATATGAATCGTGCTCGACTCACCTCGATAAAGCTGAATTGTTTTCAAAAAGAGTACCAAAAACAGGACTCTTTGAATATTCTTGATTGTGTCAACATTTGTGGAGAGCATCTGTCGATGAGATATGGGTTTATGAGTTTGACATGCAAACATGTTAACAATCTTGGAATGGTATCCGTTTTCAGTCGATTGAATATATAAAATAACTTTCGCTGAAAGAGCCGAAAGTCATCCCAAACAATCCTTAGGAAAAGTGTTTCCAGGACTAGAAAAATCGTTCGTATAAGTGTACTAAATATTTTGCTTTTTGTTTACAATTTCCGGGTTCGTTTTGGTCACAATGTACTTATAAACGTAAACTATACTCTTGCAATTAGTTGCTACAGAGTATCATAGTTTTATTCACCTAACGGTTATACGTATCAACTAAAACTAAACGGCATAGATATAGGGTTATATATATATAAATGATCAGAGTGACGAGAAAAGTTGAAATACGTTTGACTGTCTGTCTGTCTGTCCGTCCCTCCGTCCGTGCAAGCTGTAATTTGACTAAAAATTTAGATATTTCGATGATACTAACAGAATGAATTCCTTAGAATAAAGAAAATTTCGAGTTCGTAGATGGGCGTAATCGGATCACTGCCACGCCCAGAACTATTACACGCTATTAAATGAAAACATTTGAAGTCCCATAACTAAGAACCAAATTAAGATATAAAGCAGCAGTTTAGTACAGAGAATCGATGTAGCAAGGGACACCTGTGAGCTGAAAAAGTGGGCTCGGCACCGCCTTGTAACAAGTTTTATGTAGATATCTCTTAAATCACTTAAGCTACAACAAGCAAAGTTTGAAAATAGATGAAATTGGAGGGAGGACCCTGCTCACTCCCCGTCTACCGTTAAAAACTACTAAAAGCGCGATAAATCAATAACTAAATACACCAGATACATTATATTTTACGACTGTCATGGTATGAAAGAGCCTTAAAAGAGCCGGTGTGAAAATAGGACAACGAGGTTGGCACCGTTCACTTTTTAGTGAAATCCCATATTTCGAGATTCAACCAAATTTAATGGCATTCTTCTTACATTCTTATGTCACAATGGGAAAATAGACGAATTCGGACAACAACCACGCCTAAATTCCACTCGATTCGTTCAGTTTCCAGTACACAAATCAAGAAGCAATTCAAATAATGGGATAAAACTTACACGTATAATGTCTGTTGTGTGGCCATCTTATGACCAAATATGGGTTAAATCCAAAAAAACCTGATCAAGACTTCGGGTAACGAATATTTAAACCCAGGTACCTATAGCTGACTTTGGATCGAAAATGTCGGGCAATGTGTGAAATTAAGGGGTATGTCTGTACCTCAAAAATGGGTTGAATCAGAGCAATACTTCCCTAGCCCCCATATACTTTCTATAAAGATTTTCGAACTTTCGAATGACTTTTTACCGTATATATCGACAAATACGCGAGTGATTCCAATAAAAGTAAGAGAGCGTGTTTTACTCATAACAGTATCTTTGTGCCTAAAAGAGTTAAATTTGAGCAAAAAGATGACTTAACCCCTATATAACTAATAGTCGGATTTTCCAAACCTCGACTAACTTTACCCAAGGTGATTGGCTTTACACCTTAAAGTATTTCCCTGACTTTGATTCTTACAAGTTGGAAGAGTAGAAAATTTTCAGTTGCACCCGTACTTAAACCTTCGTTACTTGTTAAGATTGGATTTGAAGTTTGGAAAATCTTATTCTGCTCCAGAAACTGCTCATTTGTTTCAATTACCGATATCGGATCACTATAGCATGCAGATGCCGTACAAACGGAACGATCAATTGCTTGTCCTATATATGAAAACCTGATTTATTTGACTACAATTAATATTGTACAAGTTAGCGCTCAAATCTTCGAACAAACTGATCGGTCAAAACAAAGATAAAAATCTTTTTATATCATATTTGCTATACACACTGGATCTGTTAAAGATTTTACAGCTTTTGTACGGTCGGTGCTAAGATTTTTTCTAGTTTCTTAATAATACTGGTAACACTGGTAGAGAGATTGATAGAATGTTTGACCGTAAGCAATCCCCACTTTCCTAAAAGGAGAAGTCTTATTATGGTAGCAACATCTATGTAATTTTGCATCTTTGTCTGCTTATCACTACTATGTGCCCGGCAGCACCACCATAACCGTACAACTTACCCTTTCCCGCTTCTTCATTTCCCCACAGTAACTTGACAGTTACCCAGCCGTCATCTTTCGAACCTGAACCCTTACATAAGATTATATTAAAGAATATTAATATCCCTAAAAGCGATCACCAGCACCAAATTGTCTCTCAACTTTACAATAAAAAATGTAGTCTTTGAAGCGATTCAATAAACTATTTCCCCCTATTATTAGCTTTATTATTCTAATTACATTTGCTATGCATAGTTGCATATTCGCTTGCAAGTGCATAAACTATATATGTATGTGTGTCTGTGTCTGTGTCGCATGTAAATGCATWCAAATTGCATAAGCGTCACATCTGTCACCTCGACCAACAGGTACATTATAAATTTTGCAAATCTGTACAAATTGTACAAAAACGCCAACAACAATAGCAATGTTGCATCAGCCCACACTGAATAACAATAACTAGTCCATGGTTTTCTTCGTGTTCGCCTTCTGTTCACCTTCTGCTCACTTCACTCTGCACCTTTAACACCTTCATTCATCACCAATTCCCACATCAACAAAAGCAAGAAAAAAATCTATTGCATGAAATTTGTTGCGAAGCTTAGTAGACAGCATAACAGTATATGCCAAGAGTGTACGTACACATTCTATTATTATAAATTTGGAAGGGATTACTTGTAATGGCTTAAGAGAAGTCGTTAAAAACAGCAAAAATAAGCTAGCAGTTCTGCGACCCATATAAAATTGTTTGATCAGTTCATGTTCGTTGTCAAAACTCGAGTTATAAATTCATCTCATAATAGGAGGAGCCCGACAAAAGCGGTCAAAATCATTATAACGATTAAAAGATCTTACATTAGTCAGTTTCCTGCTACTTCTTCTTCACCTAATACTAAGGTGTCATATAAACATGACATTTGGCTTGATAGGTAAAGTTTTAAGGGGGTATTCTACTGAGGAATCAAATTTTGGACAGTTTTTTGAACTTTATTTAAAAAAAAATATATATTTTTACTATCTATATTTTTATGATGTTTTTATTGATATTATATCTTAAGAATACAGAAAAAAAAATTACAAAAACATATTAAAAATTAAAATAATTAGAGGGGGGGGAGAGACAGGTGTAAAATAAAATGGAGCATCCTGGGGACATTGAGGATCCTGACACTCCTGGTGTTCTTAAAAAAATCAAAAGAAATTCTTAATCAGTAAGGATACTGTTATAGTCCCTATTTTAGGGAACACGAAATTTTTTTTTTTTTTTTTTTTGAAAAATGACGACTGCCTGAAAATAAAACTCATTTTTTACGATTTTTTTTTAAATTCCTTAACTTTTAAAAACAAAGGATTAAGGATTATATAAAGATAAAGGATAAAGGATTATATAAATAAGGTTCACACAAAATTTCAAGTGAATCGGTTGTATAGAACTTGAGATAATGCCGGTACCGTGTGGAAAAAATTAGTTTCGAGAAAAACGCGTTTAAAAAAGTGAGTCTACCTACCTACCGGGCTAGGTACTGCGTCACTAAAGTAAATGTAGCTCTTAAAATAATTTTAATTTTTAAAAATCCTTTGGAGAATATTTTTTAAGGATCTAAACTTTAAATATATGAAAAAAAATCGATTTTTTTTTAATTCTAGAGTAGAATCACCGCTTACGAGGTTAAAGAAGAGCTAACAACAGCGCGCCAGTCGTTCTTCCTTTTCGCTGTTGCTCCTTCTCCACCTATTTTTCCAATGAAGTGAAGGTTTTCCTCTTCCTCTGCTTCCTCCGGCGGACCCTGCGACGAATACTCTCAGAGCTGGAATGTTTTCATCCATTCGGAGGACGTGCCAGCGTAGCCGCGGCCTCTTAATTCGCTGAGCTATATCAATGTCGTTACATAAGAGATTTTACAGCTCACCGTTCCATCGACTACGGTACTCGAACTCGTGAGCCCACCTTGTCAGATGTTGTCCTCGTACATGAATATTGAGAGCCTTGTGGAATTTGGTCTTTTTTTCGTTGAAAGAGGATATTACTTTTTAATTGCCTACTCAGTCCGAAGAATCCAGAGTTATTCTGAGTTGGATTTCGACGCTGACGTTGTTGTTGGTGTGAATGCTGCTTCCAAGATAGACGAAATTATCTACGACTTCGAAGTTATGACCCTCAACATAGGCGCCAAGTCGCAAGTGCGACGATTGTTTGTTTGATGACAGCAGATATTCCGTCTTGCAAAATGGTCAACATTTACTTAGTCGAAGGGATTAAATCGATTTAAAAAACGCGCTTTCTCATGAATTTTTTTAAGAAGCTATCCAGGAAGTAGACCTATTTCATACATTTTCGGTATTCAAGGGGTGTTCTAGTCTAAAAACTGTAAAAAATCGTCATTTTATACTTTCATATTCCGCTAGTTTAGATATTCAATAATATAGCTCTAATAGGAATTTTCAAAATTCATATTATTTCCGAAGTTTTAGCCATTTTACTGTCGTGGCAACTGAAGCGGTTTTACGAACAATTGCAACAACTGCCATTCTTTTTCGATTCTAATTTGAAAATTTACTTTTAACATGGCACGAATATTCTTTATCATAAATATCTCTCTATAACAAAAAGTAAGAAAAAATTAAAAATTTTTAATGCAATATATTTTTAAAAAATTCGACAAAGTTATATAAATTTATGAAAAAATCTACCTTTATGTCTTAAACTATAGTATGATCAATATAATTATATTTTCACATAATTTTCTTATATAGCGACTTTTGCTATTTTATGGTCGCAATAATCTACTTATAGTACTCGCTATTCGTCGAAAAGTGTCGATTCTTGTGCGAAGAAAACCCACAATTTATTCCTGAATAATCATTACATTTAACGAAATTGACAGTATAGTGTGGTATTTGGTCTGGTGAAATCATAAGTTTCTATTTAAAACGAAATGGAATGGAAATGGGATGCCATTACTGTTAATGGAGAGGGGTGCAGATAGATAATAACCAACTTTTTATTGCCGCAATTGGAGAAAGTTTATCTTGACGTACCACACACCACTTGCAATAACCGAATATTATTATTATTAGAAAAGTTTGGAGTTTCGATTATTTTAAGGACTTGTCACATCTAATGGCCTTGAAGAAGTTGTGATGTAACAAAAATTTGACTTCCTCTTTTCCAATGAGCCAATCTCTCTCTCTTCAAGCTTTAGTCTAATTCCAAATAAGATATATCCATATATTGACAAATATATAAGGTGTAAAATCCACTGGATGTTTGAAAACCCTTCATTCATTATATGGGAGATAGAAGATTTTCACCCAATTTTATATATTTTAGAGAGAAAAATACACTGTTGGAAAAATATTCTTTCCAGATAAGATAATTCACACATTGACCGTTACATGCGGTAAAAAGTCAAATTGGAGTTAGAAAATCTTTATATTAGATACATGAAGGCTAGGGGCATTACTGACAACATTCAACCCAATTTAGACAAATAGGCAAACTATATTAAGGAAAATATTGTAAAATAATAATATTCGAACTTTATTGATATATTTCACGGTTTGAGCGATATTTTCGGTAAAAAGTTAACCACATACACTGAGGTTCACATATGCGGTAACTGTGGGTTTAAAGAGTTATATTCCGACATAGACAATTTTTAGTCATGAGGAGGCTAATCTTAAAGTCGCCATATGTGTAAAGTTTTAACCCATTTTTTAGTTAGAGTTGTGCAGTGGAAAGTGAAAGAATCAGATTTATAAATGTATTCTATGGGGAATAGACGTACTTGTGGTCCAATTTTGTTCAATTTAAATCCGTAATATACATAGGAATGTCAGAGAAATGTTATGAGAACAAATTGTTTTATTTAGTGCAGAGATGTGTAAAGAGCCTAAAATAGCGCGAAGCGGCTCCCATTTCGCAATATTTACAAGCGTTCCAAAAAATACCCTTCTTGCGACCTGGCACGATAACATTTTTTAACATTTCCCAATTAATTCGCATTTTTCTAATTAGTCAATTTCCATTTGAAACACTTATTTACTATCTGTTTATTTATTCACTGTCCATTCGAGATTTAGTTAGATCGCTACATATTTCTTTCAGAGATTTAAGGCAATAAATAGTTTAGAGCAGCAACAATTAAATGAATTTGTTTTGCATTCTCCTGCAAGTGTTTATTTACATGCCGTACATATATATATGTATGTAGAAAAATGCACTCGTTAAACGCACACGAACAATGACGAGACAATGCCGGCAAAAAGCAGCCAAATAAATTTTGTAATTTCGCGCTGAAGACTAAAGCTGGAAAAATAAAAACAAACATGTCCAAATCACCAAGCAAAATAAGAAGTCAAACAACCACCCACCAACCARCCAAGCAAACACAGACGAAAACAAACAAAAGTTTACAGCAAAATTATGCGCTCTTCTCTCACGAATACTGGTAGTTTTCCCAGTATTCTCATGCGAAAAACAGCTCAATGACAATAAAATAAACAACGCCAGCAACAACTATGGCAACGCACCTAGAATGAGAGACCCATCGTGAGCACCTCTCAGACAGTGGGACTATTTCGCATTTTATCATTATGTCAACTACTACTGATCAGAATTAGACATATTTGTTATCAAAAAGTCAGGTGAATTTGTTTATAAAACGTAAATTCTCTATTTATTATTCCCACTTCAAAATAATCCCAATCCGAGAAAACGCACTTTTTCTAAATCTTTTTACAGCCCTACAAGCAGTCGGATTAGCATTTTTGCGCATAAACTTCAAGATAATCTTCTATTAGGCTTTTATCTCCACAATCGCTCCCGACGTCCCTGCATTGACCACCTTTGTTGTAGAAGGGGTACATTAAATATGGCCTAAGACTCCGGTTCCATGTCGTAATACTGGAAACTTAATCGGGGCATACGATAACTGCATTCAACTTATAGTGCTCTCTGTTTATTGTTGAAGATCTCTATAATTAAATACAATACTCGACCTTCTTGTCATTCTGGGACTATTTTTTGTGGGAGGTGTCAATAATGAGGGCATAGAGTCTGTTAAAATTCGCTTCAAACGCAGGCATCCTAAAACATGACCACTCCTCATGGAACTAGTATCTGAACTTAATCTGGTATCACAAAGGACCAAGACTTATGCGTGGCTCATTGGCCTAGCAGATCAACCTAACATAACCTTTTGTTGAATTAAAATCCCATTCCTTTTTTGAATGAGAAGATAAGTAATACAAGCTCCAATTAGGTAACAGCTTATCCCAAAAAAGGCTTTCCCATACTGAGTATTTCCTCATTTTGGTCAAAGAATATTTTCATTGTCATCAACCAAAAAGGCGTTGCACTCGCGACATATGGGAGCCAAGTCACTATTGACAGCAGTAAAGACGTTTCTTGACAAACAAAGACCAAAGTTACTCAAGTCACTCATCATTCTTTTGCATATTCTTATATGATGCAGAATCATGGCCGATTACAACATCTGATGAGTTACATTACGAGGTTTCGAGAGAAACATTCTGCGGAAGATTTGTGGTCTCTTGCGCGTTGGCCACGGCGAATATCGCATTCGATGGAACGATGAGCTGTATGAGATATATAACGACATTGACATAATTCAGCTTATTAAGAAACAGGGTCTACGCTAAATTGGTCATGTCATCCAAATGTATGAAAACACTTCAGGTCTGAGAATATTCGACGTAGTACCCACCGAGGACGCAGCGGATGAGAAAGATTTTCACTCCGTTGCAAAGACCAGGTGGAGAAGGAATTCGCTACAATTGGAGTCTCTGATTAACGCCAAACAATAAAAAGGAAGAACGTGTAGCGCGCTGTTGTAAACTCGCCTATAAAGAAGAAGAATAACAAACGAACAAATACTTGTCATGATAAAAATTTTGGGTTCATTAGCAATTTTTATATTATTGGAAATTAGAGTGCCGCTAAATAAATGAGCGGACTGGAGCGTTATCTAAAATCTTTACGATTAATGTTCTTACTTACCTACATATGTATAATAGCAATCGAAAAGTACAATCAAGTCTGGACTAAGTTCTTTCTTACCAATTTTGTACACCAAAAGTTAACTACATTACACAAAAATGGCCCACTATGCGCACTACTTAACGCTTTAGCAGTGCTCACAGCCACCACAGCAACAATCAAAATCGCAGCAAAGCCAAAAATCACCTCAGTTTTCTCCACTGCTTCTGTGTCTGCTCCATACAAGCGGTTAGCTCGTCGTCACTGCAAATTGGCTCGTATGCGCGCTCGTTGATTACGTTCGTGGGAGCTGTTTGGCTCGTCGACGTCGTCGTTATCGTCGTTGGCAATGCACAACATTTTCGGCTAGTCTCTGCGTTGCTCTTGTAAAATGTATACAACATTTTTTGCCAGCCAGCTTCAAATGAAAGAAAATTATATTTTTTTATTGAATTTAATGTGAGACAAATTGCTGAGATAAGTTCAAATTGTGAAAGTCGCGATTGGAAAAGTAAAGCCACACAAGAAAAAAATGTAAATAAATAAATCGGTTAAATATTTTAACTAAGTGTAAGGCATTACTTAAATGAAGAAGAAGCGCAAAAGGAGTAGAGTAGAGAAATGTAAAAAAATATAAATTACTTGTTTGTGTTGGTGTTGTGATTACAGTGATGCACACATGCACATGTAAGTGCACATGATGTGAAGTGCAAGCGAAGGACGAAAGATGAAAGCAGCTGTGGGAATCGCACGCTAGGCAAAATGAGCAGCGTACGAAGCATCCGCTTATGAAAATGCAAAATTTGACATAAGCACACATACATATCTACACACAATTATGTAGACGCAGTGCATATTGCATATTGAATATTCGAAGCTACAAAGTACAACATATGAGCGAAGAAAAAGTAAAGGAGAGAAAAATGCAATGCAAATGACATAAAAAACGAATTGTATCTTTCGCTCTGCATCTGTAATTAGTGAAAGTGGTTTTTGGTGATTAAAAAGATTAGAACAAATATTAAGATTATCTTATTTTGAGTAAATCGACTTTTTGTTTATGAAAAGAAGCTGTGAAAAGTCATAAAAATTTGTGCAGTGTTAGGGCAAATTGTTTACTTAGATGCTTATATGCATATGCATATGTATATGTTTGTATATATACATATGTATGTATATATTTGTGTGTGTTACGTGATATCTCTGTGTTAATGTAGTTGCAACACTCTTATAATTTCACTTTCCCGTTGCATCACTAGATCTGCTGAAAAACACAAAGCAAGTTGCTTTAAGAAATGTGAAGAAAGCACTAAATGGAATTTATGCTTAAGGAAATATAAAAATATTTCTTTTTCTGACATTCTTTAATAATAAGATACTGAAATACAATTAATAATATTTTATAAAAACTGAATTAAATTTACCAAAACACTAAAAAGTAATATAAGTAAAGGAGTTATATGGGTTTCCTCGGGTAAAAATAGCTTTTTTTGAACAATTTTTTTCTCATACAAAAAATTAAATAATTTAATCGAAATTTTTATTGTTACATACAAACACTATTAACAAAGAAATTTTGAAATTTTTCAAAAATCGAAAAACTATCGTTCTTCTACTATAATCTTTCTGCGCTCTAAAGTACAAAAATTTTAATGTCTAAAGTTAAGATTAATGATTTTTAGCCATAACTAGTTGAGATGGCTTCCAGATTATTAAGCAAAAAAAAAACACCAAAAAATCCTCCTTCGCGGTGCGATCAAAACACTTTCTTCGGAGGTTGTACACTTGCCACGAAAAACAATCCATACCAAATTTAGTAAAGATATCTCTGCAAATAGAAGATTTCCATACAAAAGCTGCATTTTGATCGATCAATTTGTATACGATCGCACCTTGTCTCGTTTTTTGGGATCATAAAAAATTTCTCGTAATTTTTTGAGATATGTTAACGAAATTTAATAAATATATGCACATTGATATTCTAATGATCAAAGAACCGATTATTCCGATTTTTTAAATTTCGCTGCATCGAAACCTGTTTTAGACCCATATTCTCCTGGGCAAAGATGCGTTTAACATTTGCCGCGTACGCGATTTTATAGAAAGATCGAACCGATGTAATGTATACACTTTACAGGATCTCCAATGCTAGCCTCTGCATATTACAAACTTTTAGGCAAACTTAATATACCCTGTTCTAACAAATCTTTGTAAAAGAGCTAACGGACAAACTTTAGATAACTATAAAATTTTTGTAAATTTTTTGAGAAAGTCAGAGAGAGAGACGAGAATTGTTTTATTACGGTTAAAGGAAATTTATTTCATAAATTCTGGGCAAAGAGCTATATAGGATTATAAATTGGATTAAGTATCAACAGCCATAACGATTTATTAATATATGTCATACAGCATTGATTGTTTCAAATTTTAGTTTCGATATCTCCCCGCAAAACTACAGGGTTTATCCGGAAAGTAAAAGGACTGAGTCAATTTATTAAACCAATCGTTACAATTCTTTAAAAACTTTCAAAATAGACTCCTTCTGCTTCAATGTGGCGCTGCCAGGATCGAAATCAAATTAGCTAGCATTCAAATGGGGTTATCTGACAGAGATTGTTTACCATTACTTACGTAGTATCGTAAGCCTTTCATATCATCATGGTGACTGAGTTTTAATTCAAGTTCACTGTAGCATAAGATTGCAAAATTACTTTTGCTTACTGAGTTAGCTTCATATGCTTATTATATTGTATGTACATACATAAAATCTATTAGAACTCTTGACTACATCCAATTACGAACATCAGTAGAACAACATTTGACACTTTTATCCATCAAAACATTACTTTCGACTTATTATCGAATAACAACTTGTATATCAAGTCGCTTCAAAGTACCTCAACTTTCAATCAAACTTCTAATTTCTAATAACTTTGCCTTCAGATCACAATATTTCCGTTAAATTTACGTAATACATTTTGACAAAAAAAAAAGTACTGGGATACGGTAAATAAAAGAAAAAATATTTAATTATTCATCAATATTTATTTTGTCTTCTAATCCCCACCAAATATAATACTCTTATGCCAACGATTTTAGAGACACTTCAGTTCGATCCAGTTTTAGAGACACTTTTCATAACCACTTTCTGGCATGGCCTTCAGCTTCTTTAGCGAATTTCGTTTTATCTCTTCGAATGACTGAAAACGCGTTCCACGGAGCAGCAATTTCGGTTTGGGGAACAAGAAAATATCACACGGAGCCAAATGTGGTGAATACCGTGGTTGATCGATGGTATTCACTGCGTTTTTGGCTTTAAATTCGGTCACAATCGTGGCTCAATATCATCGTGCAAAATTTATAAATTGTTCTGCTACAATATTCTTACAAAAACGCCTCAATATGACCAAATAGAAAACCTTATTATCCATCTGCCCCTCCGGAAAAAATCATGAAACTCAAACCACGAATATCGAAAAAACAGTGAGCCTCACATTGATTTTTGAGCGGTTTTGATGTGGTTTTTTTCTTATTTCAGCCCTTTTTTTTCCTCCATTCCGATGATTGTTGCCTTGTTTGCATATCAAACAATTTTCGAACGGACTCTCGAGAGATGTTGAGCTCTCTTGTCCTCTCTCTAGTACTTGCCTGACGTTATTCTAGCATTCTACTTTTTTAATATTTTGATCAGTTAAACAGGCCGAAGGTTGTCCAGAACGGCTCATGTCTTCAAAGATCTCTCGACCGTTTTTGAAGACTTTATACCACGCGTAGGCTTGTTCTTTTTTATGAAACTGAGTAATTGTAAGCCTTTTCCAATATTCGCAAAGATTCCTCACACGAAGTTTTTATAAATACAAAGTTTGTGAAAAGTTCTTTCGATATTTTTATCCATTGTAAAAATCGCAACTCACTACTGAGATGTACCGACTTAAGCAGCTGCTGTAAACATGCTGGTTTACAGATCGTGCTCATATTTGGCATGATAATGAGAGATAGTGCCACCAACTTAGCAAAATATATATTTTTGAAATATCATTTATCCTACAAATTTAAATTACAATTTCTTTTTTTTATTATATTAATAAAAAAAAACAAGATGACAAATATTTTATATTGGAATAAAAATATTATATATAAACAAACTTTTATATCTTGAATACCTTATTGTAAATTATCAATAAGAACTTAATTATATTTTCGCATATTGCTACCAACTTATATATACACATGCACATATACTAAGTTTCCCATTCACCATTGTCATAGTACCTTTAACTTGACCGTTGCAACTGCACTTAGCCAACGCATAAATATCCCACGCAACAGTCGCTCTCTCTAATGCCAACAAATATGTGTATAGTAACTGTACTGCTATTTCTCGTATAGCAACAATGACGGTTAAACCAGGCAGCAGTCACCTTTCCGCTCGCTATGTCAATATTGACTAAACAAATACTTCATTGCCGTTAGTTTCACCAAAATATTACTGTTTTAAGCTCATATTTGTAGTGCGACTCTGTTTGTATCCTGCATTGAAAATATAAACAGTTATAAAAATAAAATACATCGCCATTTTCGCTAATTCCAGCTGTACAGAAGTGATTACCGACATAAGTGAATGTTGATATTGCGTAGTTAAAGGAAATGAAATATATTGTTCGCATTACATTTTTCCCTATTATTCTTCCTTCAATTCCTGGTAATGTTCATGCTGCTGACGCATATTAAATATTTTTTAAGGAAGAGAAGTAATGGAATAGTGGAACGGTGTTGCGTCTAGATTTTAGAGAAAATAAAAAAAATGTGATTTGTATAATGCATTTGAAAGGTCCAGTTTGAAAAGCAGTGGCCAAAGTGAAATTTTCTATTTGTGTCTGTTAGACGCCTTTATTTTTCGTAGTTTGATAATATCTTATATACTGATTGGTAATACCCAATTTAGTTTCCAAATTTCAAAAAAAATCTCATTTTTTGGTACAACCAACCAGCTTCGGTTGTTTTCATGCTAATCTGGTGGACGTAACGGAAAAAGTTATACTTTTAAAAGAAAACAGCAAAAAGCGTTCACTTTGGTTACACCCATGGATCAATGTCGTGGTATACCTCGTACAGCTCATCGTTCCAGCGCTGTTGCCAATGCGCAAAAGACCATAAACTTCCGCAGAGCCTTTATCTCGGAAACTAGTAACGTCGACTCAGCAGATGTTGAATTGTTGAGCTTAGTCGTTTTTCGTCGAGAGAGAACTTTATTTATCAGTTGCTGCTCAGTCCGAAATAACACCTGTTCTCAAGAGATATCCTGCGTTGGATTTCGAGGCTGATATTGTTGTTGGTGTTGATGATGGTTTCAAGATAGACGAAATTATCTACGATTTTGAAGCTATGATTGACAACAATAACGGGGCGTGCGACGACTGTTTGCATGATGTTAGGAGGTTTTCTACCACACTCTTTTTCTTCGCTTCCTCATCAAGTCTAAAGAAAGTAAAACTAACGGAACAGTTGTTGAGGCTAATGATATCAATACATTCTTATAGGAGATTGTCTTCTCTATTCAAATTTGTAGCTCGAATTATTTTTTCCAGAAGTGGCTTGAAGAATCTCACATGATAAGGAATCGGCTTGTCTGAAACCTTTTTTGGTATCGGACGGCTCGGAGAGGTCCTTCCCGATGACAGAGCTTTTGGTATTTACTTGGTTAACGTTAGTTTACACAGAGGTATTAATTTTGCGGGGTTACAAAATTCAGACATAGTGGCATAAATGCAGTTCTTCGTGCTGTCCTATAACCCCTTGCAAATCAAGGCCATCGATTCCTGCTTAGTTGAACTTTGGGTTTCATAAGTATGAAAAATAGGATTCACTGGCCCTTACGCTAATTTGCGAATACCATGAAGGAAGGAATCTATTGAAGGGATTATGAACACCTTTTGTTCTAATCATTCTTGGCTAAGGGAATATTATCCACTCGACTCGACAACGATTTTTTAGGGCATATTAGATATAGTAAAAATAAATAAATAAATTATATATAAATTTAGTGTATGTATGTATCTCACGATGTATAAGTGAGATTTAGTTAGATTTTATACTAAAGACTAAGTTTCTATGAAAGTAATTTTATAAAATTTGTATGCACATTTTTCCTAAATCGGACAGATATGCTTAGCTGTCAGGATTGCAAATCAATACTGATTTTCAGTAGCGTCACAGAATTTGTTTGGATTTCGTAATTTTCCAATTTCTTATGGTGTTCTATATCACGGATCCACATTTGCAGCCCTCGACGATTTCACCTGTAATTCAATTGGCAGCATCACTGTGCTTGTTATCAGAGGGATCTTACCAAACGGGGATTAGGACGTGATTTTTGAATCAATTTGGCAGTTTGTTGTGAGCTATTTTTCTCTTAATTTCGCTTTTCCACTCAGTTATAATCTAAAAAAAAAATAAGTTTATTTTCACACGTCACATCTTTATGTAAAAGACCTGCAACGTTAAGGGATTTCGTTAATTCCTGTCATAATTAATCTATAAGCCTTTAATCGCGTTTTGCGCATCCGCTTATGATGTCTGAATTTTTTTCAACAAATTCAATTATTCTGGTATTTTGTGTTTTGTTCTTATGTTTTCCCCTACAAAAATGAAGTTAATTAATTTGTAAGAATAAAATAAATAAACTTCTCAACTTACATTTTTTAATGGTCTAACTGCACAGTGAAATAAAAACGCAATATTCAAATTTGTTAACGATTATCTTCTTGCTTTCTGATATCAAAATTAATAGGTTTCGTTGACACCCAAAACTGATACAAGTTCTATCGGGTGATTTTTTAAGAGCTTGATAACTTTTTTAAAAAAAAAAACGCATAAAATTTGCAAAATCTCATCGGTTCTTTATTTGAAACGTTAGATTGGTTCATGACATTTACTTTTTGAAGATAATTTCATTTAAATGTTGACCGCGGCTGCGTCTTAGGTGGTCCATTCGGAAA
>NW_017534631.1:485079-486799 GCF_001853355.1 Bactrocera latifrons
AGCATCTTTCTCTTTGACACCATGTCTGATATCCCACGTGATCTGTCAAATACTAATGCATGAAAATCCTAACCTCAAAAAAATCACCCGATAGTTCGAACATCAAACCCATAATATTTTAATTCTTGACACGTGCTTCTTTTTTATCGGCTTCCATTCTGATTGCGACAACTATCCGATTCCACAACGTCTCTGGTTATTTGTGTTCAGTATTGCTTGGCATTTCATCAAGGAAAACCTTACCAATCACCAGCACAGAGATTCAAAATAGTGCTGGTGCACTGAAACCGTACATTTCTGGCTCAATGGGTATGTAAACAAGCAAAATAGGCGGATTTGAAACGAGAATAGCCTGAAGAAATTCAAGAGCTGCCATTTTATCCAGCCAAAAAAAAAAAAAAACGATAGGGCGTCATTTCCCACATATCGCATCAATCAATGGATTTATTCAGAAAACACTTCGGTGAGAAGATAATTTCACGTTTTGTGTCGCTCGATTGGCTACAAAGATCGTATCACAACCTTTGACCGCTTCGATTCAGGCCAGGGAGCAAAACACAACGCGTGTCAGTTACCAGTCGAAATGCTTGACCGAGGCATCAAAAAATGAACTCAACTGATGGACTGTCTGAGACGTAGCCGGGGCCAACATTTGAATGAGTTAATCTTCGAAAAATAAATGCCAAAAAATGTTTTTTTTTTTCGTAATGAGAATAAACATTTCCCCTTTAATTTGAATTTTCTGTGTTTTTTTCTTCAAAAAAGTAGCGCACCCCAAAATCGATCACCCTTTACAGGAATTAGTTCTTTTCTCATATATGGTATATAGCTCCCATACAAGCTTACAGATGGAGCTCAAGTTTTTGTACGGGAAATTCGTTTATTTGACAAGATATCTTCACGAAAATTTACACATATTATTAACCATTGCACCATCGACCATATTATTTAGATCGGACCACTATCGCAGAACAAACTTCTTTTATGCACCTGTGAAAAATATTTAGCATTAAAGGTTTTTCTTGTGCTATAACAGTCTGCATAAATTAAATTTTGATTTCGATTTTCGAATTTTACATACATGGTTATTGTTGTTTGCTGATTTTGCGATATTGTCATTTGATTGTTTAGGTGCCTGCAGATACTTCACTTGCAAAATACTCCAATGGAAGGGCTTAGGTTGCATGATTGTTAGCACATGCTAACGTTATGTACATATGTTCCTTACATATAAGAACTGTGCTATGACACCGTTAGCTATTCGCAATACCGACGCATAGCTAATATTGAACAAATATTTTGGGATTATCATTGAGGAAGATATTGTGAGCTTGTTGGCATGGCAATAAAACTGAGGATAATGAGCAAATCTAGACTTCGTAACTGTTAATTATAAATAACAATTTTTAGTGATGGATACAGCAATAAAAAAAAAGGATGCTACAGAATGAGGTTTGAAATTCCTTTTAGCAAGTATAAAAATGTTTTCTCAATTCTGAGTAAGTTCCAGCCTTTAAGTACCGTAAGCATAAATTTAGCTTATCGAACTGAATTTATTAATATATTAATATAATTTTAAGATCTTATTTTATGGATTTTAACATTATTTCGAGGAAGATGGAGTCATGTGTAGAAATTCACGCAAGTGATTAAGGTTCTCTGATCGCCACTTGGGAGCTCTGCTGGTTGATGTCCTCGTATAAATAAAGGCTGACATCAC
>NW_017534631.1:488519-546883 GCF_001853355.1 Bactrocera latifrons
TTGGTAAGACCAGGTGGAGAAGGACCTGGCTTCACTTGGAATATCTAATTGGCGCCACGTAGCGAAAAGAAGAAACGACTGGCGCGCGGTTGTTAACTCTGATCTGGTATCTTTATCGATTGTCCAGTGACATTTCATCGATTGGAAATGAAGTTATTCCATTTTAAGTGTCAGTATGTTTGTGTTTTCGGTGCGAAAATGAGCTTCGAACAAAGAGCCAACATTAAATTTTGTTTTAAAATTAGTAAAACTTTTACCGAAACGTTTCAATTGATGAAACAAGTTTATGGCGATGATTGCCTATCCCGTAGCAGAGTACACGAGTGGTTTCAACATTTTGAAAGTGGTCATGAGGACATAAATGACGATCAACATGTGGGCCAATCCAAATCACCGACTGATCAAAGGAAATTCCATCGAAGCTGTGCGTGCATTCATCAAAAATCAGCCAAAGTCCTCATTGAAATTCATGAAAATGGAACTGAACATCTCGAAAACATCGATTTATCGCATTTTGACCGAACTTTTGGACTTACAAAAGGTTTGTGCACGGTTTGTTCCGCAAAAATTGACCGACGACCAAAAATAGCTAACCGACCCGTATTCACCTTTTGCATACTGGCGGCCAAACCGGCCAACGAGCTAAACTCTCGTTCGACATGCTTTTTGCTGTACTAAAGCAGAAGGAGACTATTTTTAACAAAATTAATTGATTTTGCCGAAAAAACCATTTATTCTGTTTTTTTTTTTTTTTTTTTTTGTTAAGTCCTGTTTACTTTGGAAAGCACCTTGCTGTATATAACATCAAATAACCCATCAAAGGTTAGCGATGAGTATAAATTCTTAATATAGGTTAAGAGGGAATATTCTAACAGAAGCTCTCCATAAACTTGTGCTTCATTCTAGCAGCCTATTACAGTACCTTTTTACCGTATGTTGCTGTCATCAAAGTCGTAGGTGGCTGCTCACAAGTGCATTATTTCATAATGGAAAATATTCACTCAACACTAAATAAAAAACGGCAATAATTTCATTGAGCTCGCAAACTATGGGTTCAAGTCTAGTCACATAGCTTTAATGCATCATTAAGTTCAGCACGAATTTTACAAAAAGTCCTACCTATATTATGAAAGTGAAAATGGACCAAATCGGATGAAAATCCCGTTCACTCCTCATATAACGGTACTGTTCAAAACTACTAAAAGCGCGATAAATCAATATGCGCCAGAGCGGTAAAATCTGCTGCCAAGATGGTATGAAAAATTGGACAATGGGCGATGCACCACCTACCTTTTGATGAAGTCCCATATTTTGGTACCCGACTGACCGATTTCGACAAAATTTGGAATATGGTATTTTTTCATATTTCTATATGAAAGAGCGAAATCGGACAATAATCTCGCCTACTTCCCATATAGCACAATTTTAAATTGCACTTGATTCCTTCACTTTCCAGTACACAAACTAAGAAGCAATTCATATAACGGGATAAAACTTTGCACGAATAATGTCTTTTGTGTGTACCAGCTTATAATCAAAAATTATTCAAATCCAACAAAAACTGTTCAAACCCCTAGGTACCTATATATTTGACTTGTGATTTAAAATGTCGATCAATGTGTTATATATATATATAACTGAAATTAGGAAATAAACTTTCTGTATGTCAAAGATGGGTTGAATCGGACCAATACTTCCCTTAGCCGCATATGCTTAAGATTTTCGAACTTCCTTTGTACCGCATATATCGGCCAATATTTGAGTTATCTCAATAAACATTAAGAGCGTGTTTTACGCATAACAATGATTTTAAAATTTTTCCTGCGGCAGTTTTCTTTACGAAAAATCCTAAAAATCACCGCTTTTAAACGAGCAGACTAGGTGTAATCCTTAAGAAATTAGAAGCTGAAAGGTAAATGTAGAAAAAACGATTTTACTTAAAACCCAACCAATAACTATTTAATATCCTTTTACATTGCCCAAAAGGAATATCCCAGCTATCAATGCAGTTGCCAAAAGTGGTAATTCAAATTCTTATTAAGATGTATTAAAAATCATTCAGAAATTTCACGAAAAGAAATTTAAGTTTATCAACGTCCAAAAAATGAAAAATCAAAAAAAAAAGTTCGCATTTTTTGCATCTTTTGCATTTTTTACGAGGCGTAGATACATTAAATTAAAAATAATGAGCCGTCACTAGCACCGGCGCACACGCCTGGGCGTATGATGAACATTCAGCTGCGAAAGAATGAGCGTACTCGGCATAAATCACTCATACGCGCCGGTGTTCTCACATCAAACCTTCTACACGTACATACGTGTTTGGATCAGTAGTTTTGCTTTGTTATAAAAACAAAAATGTCGTAGAATAACTTTATTTTTTGCCTACCTTAGGCATAGACCAACAACAATTTATGTGAGTGCGTGTGACGCGGAATTGTGTTATGCCGGACTTTACGGTGGGCGCACAATTTTGTTGCTCAGCATCGGTTATACCCTCAAAATATTGTGGTTTTTGCTTTATCTTTTTACTAGGAAATAATACGGCATCACTTACAGCATTCAGCGTATGTTCTGTATTCTCTTACTTGGAATTTTTTCAAATTTTTTCATTCACATTTGCCTTGTTGTAAAATCCAATGAATAACTGCCGGATCATGCATGGGAGGGCTCATACATCATCTATTCTATTTGTTTATATTTGTTTAAGGAAAGTTAACTCGAGTATTCAGCTCTTTTTCGCCAATTCCCAAGCCGATAAAATATTCAAATTTGATTTTAATAATTGGAGGGTGTGGCAAGACTATATACAATAATATGATTTTTTATGAGAAACACTGCTTGTGAAAGTCTATTAACCATTTAGGGATACTATTTAGCCACTAAAAAACCATTTAGCAAATTATTTTCCTAAAAATTAATCGAAATTCGAGTAACAATTGTCATCTTCTCAAATTCTGCTCAGTGATTTAAACTATCGTTTGCAGTTCCGAAATTATCATAAATTGTCGATTCGAGATCCTCTATAAGAGATCGCATACATAAGCCAGCGCACTTTAGAGTTTTAATAACTTCACAATCAATAAGTAGCAAATCTGAAAATTCCAGCACAATAACTTATTAATTCTCTGCTATAAATAGACCATTGCGATTTATTTCCATGAAAGTTAAATTTAGCTTTCTGCATTCACTTCTTTTTACAACATTTATATATATTCTATTACACACTCTTAATGACGATATTTAGCCTCCCTGGCGACATGACAACGACGTCTAGACGCATATAGCACACTATAAAAGTTCGCGCTTCTCTTCCCATACCAAAATATCATAATAAATTCCATATCACTGGAACTGGACGCCTACAAAAGAAACATGCACAGAAGTCCACAACCTAAATAAAGGGAAGTTAAAAACATGTCATGTGGCTGCTTTAAGTGAAACTTTGTGTGAAATATGGCCAATAAATGCTCACGAGTAACTGCTCACAATAGCTTGTATACAAACATCCCCTTTTGGAAACACGTAGCTGAAACTTTGGAAAGAATCTATTTTATTACTAAAGACCAATGACTTCAAATAACCCAACAAAATGCATTCTAATGGTGTTAAATCAAAACTTCTTGGGGCCATTCAATATCACAGTTTCTCGAAATAATCAAATCTCCAAACTTTTCTCGCAATAATTCGGTTATTGCACGTGCTGTGTGGCAAGTAGTACCGTTTATTGGTACCAGATGTTGTCAAACCTAACTTCTTCCAATTGCGACCATAGAAAGGTGGTTATCATAGACCTATACCGAGCTCCATTAACAGTAACGGTCTCAATAGCTTCATTTAAAAATATGTATGGACCGATGATTCCACCAAACCAAAAACCACAGCAAACTGCCAAATTATATTAATGTAATGGTTGTTCATTCATCCCTCCCAAGGGGTGTGCGCTGCGTTTCAGACCCGCCACGTTAAAAAACACCCCCATGAAAATTATGCAATAGCATATATTATACACTGCAAACGTATTTACGATTTAAATGCACCAGGGATGTCCGGTTCCTTAATTGGGAAGCTGGTTGATGTCCTCGTAAGAGTACAACCTGACATCACCGCCGTCAAAGAAGTGCAATAGATGGGACAAGGATTGAGACGAGTAAGACCTTGTGGCATTTACTACAGGGACCATATAGGGGAGCGCAAATTCGGTGTGGAGTTTGTGCTGAAACTCCGTCGCCGGGCCGTGGCAGTCACAACGGTGAATCAACGTCTAGCCGCACTTCAAGGACGTCTTCTACGAGCGCTTACCACGTACCAATGAGAGCTGGCAGGGATATCAAAATCGTGCTTAGCTACTTTAACGCCAGTTATCTTTGGCACAACGGTGGGTAAATTCAGCATCTATGATGAAACATCAATGTATTGAGACTGATTGACTTCGCCGGGGCCCAAAATATGGTTATCTGTAGTACTATATTCAAGAATAGGAATAAAGCCGAAAAGGCATCAACCGGATCGATCATGTTGTGATAACTGGAAGATGCGTCTCCAGTGTATGTATGCCCCGTGTTATATGCTCCGAGGTCCTAACATTGACTCGGATCACTATCTTGTCGTAGCCAGGATGCGCACCCGCCTCTATGTAGCAACCACAGCAGACAGCCGAACGATTATCTACTCGTCTTGCACTCCTGCTCTCTAAGAGCCCTCATCAGCTACTGGATATAAGGGAACTGTAGGACGGCAATTCTTTACTCACAGCTGCAACCGAGACCATTGGCTTTCGGAAAATGCAAAAGAACAGCTGGTGCGATGAGGAGTTACATGTTGCAGAGGAGAAAAAGCAGACTGCCTACCGTGCAACGTTACAATCGACCACAACGCGTGCGGTATGGGTCAGATACCGAGAGTTGAAGAGAGAACGCATTTGCAAACAAAGAAGAGAGAGGCTGAAATGCGTAATTACGAAGAGCTTAACAAGTAGGGTGGGAGAGTTGATGCGATAAGGGTCTCCCCGAGCCGTTCGATACAGAATCTATGTCTTGAGCTCGTGAGTGGTCCGGGGACTTGCTTTTCCGAAACTCTAGAAAATACTGAGATATTAAAGTCTGGAATCTAGATAGCCTGTCAATATATCTATTTTTCAATAACAGATATCCATCCTGGATCATTTCACTGAGTCAGTTGGCGTAAAATGAACATGAAAATAAGTTTGTTCCAAATTTCAAAGTGTTGAAAAATGCTACTTTAAAAATTACTATGATTATTTGGCCTCTGGCACTCATATTATATTTCTAACAAATGTTTTCTAATATGGAGTAGAATGGAAATGTTTCCACTAAAAATAAACCAAATTAAAATAAAAAAACATTTACTTCGGTTGCACAACAAATTACAAAAGATTCCTTACAAGAACATCATTTCGATCTTTGAGTTTGTATTGCAGCTATATGTTATATTTGTCAGAACTGGAAAATTCCTTCGAATTTTGCACCATTGCCTTACACAATAACCCATGACCCATGAGAAAAGCTATGTTATTTCCTATATTTACAGACAGACCGAAAGACAGACATGTCTATATCGACTCAACTTCGTGATAAACTTAATACCCCTTGCTCAGGGCATAAAATTGCTATAATATTCAGCACTTAACGTTTGGCAATGGCATTGCATTTCCTGCCGGCAGTGTGTGCCTGTAAAATTACAAAAAGAAAAGGAAAAAAATTCGGCCGCGCCTGCAATTTAACTGTCAGATATTGCAAGTGCGAAGCTTGGTAAAAAAAAAAGACAAATTCTAAAAAATAAACGAAAACAATAATGGGTTGAATAAAAGCGTGGAAAATGGAGCAGACACGAACTGAAATGTATTTGCCAGCCAAAAAGGGCGTCTGGATGGAGCGGCAGTTTAAAAAGAAAGCTCAGAAACCAGCGAACATTTCCTAAAGTAAAAACTTTAACACACATACATGCGTGTACATGTATTTGCGTGAACAGTTTTGCATACTGTTGTGTGTGTAATTGTACCGTTAAAAGTTTACAAAGTTGCCGGAAGCCGCTGGCGCGTAATGATTTTCTCTTCAGTAGCAAGAAACTTACCGCGAATGCGCGTTTACGTTCAAACTTWTGTATCATATATACATACATACATGTATATAAATTTATATATATGTGTTTATATAAATACAATATGTACTAGTATGTGCAATTCTGCACGTTTGAAAAATGGTAAAACCAGTTCCGTTGACAGGATATTACGGCGAGCTTTCACATACCAAATCGCTTCTACACTTGTTGTACTATACTCCTTAGGCATACATATTTTGCCTTCGATATGCAAATTTAACTATGTAAGTAAAGATGTACTTGAAAAGAATTTACCAATGGTCCAATAATTAACAAAAGACTTTACTTGTACGATTATAAAAGGAAAATAAACTTAGAAGATAGTCGGATGGTTCTTAAATCTATTGAGGGCAATTCAGAAATTTAAATCGGCATGAATGTCATATAAAAACATCACCTCTATGATTTTAAATTACCAGATTTTCGAAATAACGTGTCGTAACTCAAAATATTCGAAATGCTATTTTGAGGTCCGACGCTAAAAAATGCGACAAAAGTACGGCTAAGAATGAGGAGTAACATTTTGAATTTATCACTGAATTGATTCTTCTAGTGATATTTCTCTACGGCAAACTTCAGCGATGTTATTTAAAATTGAATTTTTAGTACCTGAGTAACCGTTCTACAATGAATCGATTAAATTAATGACCTTCAGCCCGCTATATTGCCACACAAGTAGTCGGAACCTAGACTTCGTTCAGAACGCACGTGTTTATTCGCCTAACTCTCTATTGTTCTCCATATTGCAAGAGGTTTTTGTATTGCGTTAAGTTAATTCTGGAAAATATTTCTTATGGATTCTGAACAACATGGTATGTATTTAATATTAAATATAAAAATTAATTTAGTAATATTTTGTATTTTTTCGGGAAAACAACGAATCATTAAAAAACGGAAAACATTTTTTTAATTTTCTACAAATTAGTGTTTTTGTTATAGTGTCGGGCGAGGTCGAGATATGAATTTTTTTCTCAATAAACTACAGAGTTTCCGCTTAACATATAAGGTTAAACATTTTCCCCGTCTTTCGCCCCCTTTAAAAAAAAAAGCGTTGAAAAAAATTGGTCATTTTCATAAAATTAGTTCTGCTTTATTTATTTTTTTTTTTAATTAAATACTGAAATCCTGCTAAATTATTCTATACGGGTGGTATATAGATGGTATAGGGGGGTTCTATTGGAGCCGGTGTGAAAGTTGGACAATGGTGGTGGCACCGCCCACTATATGGTGAAGTGCCATATCTCGGAACCCGAATGACCGATTTCGACAAAATTTGGAACTTAACATTCTTTTCGTATTCTTATGTCAGTCATGTAAAAATGTGCGAAATCGGACACAATTTAAAATTCCATTTGGTTCTTTCACTTTCCATTACACAAATAAAGAATTAATTAATATAACGGAATAAAGGTTTGCGTTAATAGTTCCCTTAAAGTAAGCCACCTTTTAACCAATAATTGTCCAAATTCAACCAAAACTGTTCAAGTCCCTAGGTACCGAATATGTGGACCCGATACCAGTAGTTGACTTTTTACCGAAAATATCGTTCAATATGTGATATATGAAATTGAAATTCAAACAGGATCCTTTTGTGGCAATAGTATTTCATTGTGTCAAAAATGGGTTGAATCGGGTCAATACTTTTCTAAGCCCTCATATACCTAGTATAAAGATTTTAGAACTTCTAGGTAAATTTATGCTGGATATATCCGCCAATATTTGAGTAATCTCTCCTAAAATAGATATAATTGCAGAAAAATTTAACGACTGTTTTCTTGATGAAAGGAGACACTTCGTCTTGCCCTCGTTGACTACCAGACCGCATAATATAAAACAGTAATAAATATAAACATTAAACTAAATAACACTATCTAGTCAATAAAAAAAAATTAGATTAGACTTCAATAAAATCAGTTAGTAGTTTCTCCTAATCAGCAATTACCGCCTAAGTAATATATATAAATTAGATGAAGGTTAATTTTTGTAATATTTGCTTTAATTTCTTATTCATCCTGGATAAGGCAGAACTAATGGCGCGGTTGTTGTGTTCAATGATATCAATATCATCGGCGTACGCCAGCAGTTGTTTACTCTTTCAGAAGATTGTACCGCCTCTATTCAACTCAAATTAGTTTCTCCATCAGTAAATTAAAGAAGGCACTCGATAGGGAGTCGCCCTGTCTAAAACCTTATTTGGTATTGAACGTATCGGAGAGGACCGTCCCGATCCTGACGGATTCACCTTCTCCTAATGTTATGCTTTCACTGTTATTCAGCAGGCTGGAGAAATGTTCCCTGAATAATTTTATAGATATCTGGGCA
This sequence comes from Bactrocera latifrons, assembly GCF_001853355.1. NCBI lineage: Eukaryota > Metazoa > Arthropoda > Insecta > Diptera > Tephritidae > Bactrocera > Bactrocera latifrons. The sequence goes on from NW_017534631.1 coordinate 496,962, forward strand.
TGAGTCACGGGATCACCTTTCGATGTTCTACAAAAGTATACTCCGCACTTGAAACCTTCTGTTAATCGCCGCATCTTTTCGTAGAATTTTTCAGCATTACCCCTGTCGGCCAGCTTTTCAAACTTTTCGTTGTCACTCCTTTCGGCCGATGGTTTTGTGAGCAACCGTAGGTAAGGAATTTGAAATGCCGTCCCCCAATTCCCTTATACCGATTTTCTGTGAGTGCTCTCAGAGAGCAATCCCTTTGTGCTTGTTGCCGTGCGTTTTTTTCTGCACAGAGGCAGGTGCGTATCTTCGCTACAAAAAGATAGTGGTCTGAGTCAGTGCTCGGACCATGTCTAAAACACAACATCCGTCTATCATAACATGATCAATCGGATTTGTGACTACTCGATCCGGAGACAGCTAGATAGCTTGATGAATTTTCCTGTGCTGAAATCTAGTACTATAGATAACCATATTTCGGGCCCGTCGAATACTTAATGCGTTTACAGTGGTCGTCATCAAAAGAGGGGTATCTTATCCGAGGCTGTTGTGTCCTTTCATTGCGGTTGTTTTTTACGTGGCGGATTCCAAACCCATAACCCTGGGAAAAGAAATTTCGCCTTCTCACTTCAACTCGCCTCCCAGAGGATACTTCGTCAGAGGCGGATCAAAAGTCGTGAGATGCTTGAAGCATAAGTAAAGGAATCTTTTCTGGCCATTCCCAGGTGAATGACGCTCAGAGAACTTTCCTCACTTGCGTGCACTTGTATTCATGGGTCAAGCATACTTCAGTTTAATCCCCAAGTTAAATGCAATCAGTCTAGATCTTCCCTTGTGACCAATATATTAGATATCTTATTGACATTGAATGTTAAGTCAATGACATTAAATAAAATCATACCAGAGCATTGTTTAGACCCTGGGTTATGTTCAGCTACACCCAAATCTAGTCTTTCTTTAAAATTAGTTTAAGGTTTCCAAAATTGATTCGTAATGAATTTCGCTCGCAAGATAATATTTGCCTGGATGTCGATGCAGTACGCTAATTCACACAGAAAGGAATGACTCTGAATAGTTAATGAAAATTAAAATTTTAAAAATAAATGATCTCTTTTCATTCATAGAGAAAACTCAAAAAGTTTGTATAGGAAATATGAACCCAGTTAATTACCAACGGAATATACATACATACATATGTACATATGATGAATTTTTTATTTATGAAACCAATAACTGTATGCTATCCCAAATTACTATTTTGCCTAAATTTCACTCAGAGTTACAAGTGTTGTTGCAGGAGTTTTTCACCGATCTGTCACTCCAAAATGAAAATCCGTCAGGATTAATCTCCAGAGCAGGAGAGCTCACTCCGTTTATTAGTTAGTCCAATAGATGTCTCTAGGGTCGAGGACTGGTCGATTAAATCGTTTTATATCGATCTTGGACATTTGTGTCAACATTAACCCAACAAAATATTTGTAGAGATCTGTTTGTATCCCAAACTTATTCTCAACTGAAAATGTTACTTTTTGAGCCGAAATGTCGACATGTGCGGGAAATTTTGCTTTTTTTTAATTCCAATAAAAGTGCGGCTGAGGACCCGTCCACGCTTTACTGATACATGCATAGATAATACTATTACTCTACTACTACCATCTATATGACTTCTATTAGGTATTAAAAAATATAGAATTGTGTTAGTTTACAAAAAAAGGATCATAAAGCATTTCATGTGTAAATTAAGCATTGCTTTTTCAGGAAATAAGGGAAAACACTTTTGGACCGTATCAATTATATAATCATCTTTAGGATATAATTGAAAGCATTGTAAAATAAGAGCAGTGATTTAAGAATATACATATTTTCATTTGTAGATTCTATTTACATCTATATAAATCTATATTTTATTCACATTGAATTTCATTTAAAGAACGTGTAAACATCCAAATATATGTATATAGAGTAAGCATCAAATAAACTCTACAAAAAATAAACAAATATGCACTATGCTATAAACAATTATAAAAGAAATAAAAATGATATCAAAACTAAAAATAAATAAATATTTTTAATAAACTAGAAAGCGAAATAAACTAAATAAAGCAACTATGACGTCAACACGCACAGCATAATAAATTGCAAATGACACACCCACGTATAATGTTTGTACATACATACACCCTGCGAAATAAGTATAAAGGCACTACAAGAATATTTCTTAAAAAAGGAACTTTCTAATATTTTGTGATTTTATTTATAAACTATATTAATGTATTTCAGAACGATTTAAAAACAAATGAACAAAAATTAAATTTTTAACCCTTTGAGCTAGGAAAAATTAAAAAAAAAATTCGAATCTAGTTTCTTAGGTAAATATTTATTAATTTAATAAGAAGTATGTATGTCCTTCGTTATTGCTTAGAACTTCTTCCAAAAGCTTTGGCATTGAGTTAATGAGAGAATGTTCCTCCATTCTTGTTGAATTTTTACTTTGAGCTCTTTAATGTTTTTAAATTGATGTCCATGACTGAAAACCTTACTCGCTAGCAGTGACCAGAGATTCTCAATTGAGTTTACGTCAGGACTAATCGCAGGCCAATCGAGAGTTGGAATTCCGCGGGATAATAGGAATTCTTTTGTCTTCCTTGAACGATGGATTGCTGCGTTGTCCTGCTGAAAAATATATTCTGGAACAGATATATCTTCTCCAAACGATATTAAGACATCATCTAGAAGCTGGATATAATAATCAGAGTCCAGCTTGGTGCTAATGAAGCAGATAGGTGTGGTTCCTCGGTAACTTATTCCCGCATAAACCATTAGGGAATCACCTCCAAAGTTTCGGCATTGACGTTTTTGCTTGAGAGTGCCTTTCTTGCGCCAATACTTGTCTGCACCATCCGGCCCATCCAAATTAAATTTCTTCTCATCCGAAAAAATTACAGTTTTCCATTCTTCATCCCAACAAATATATTTTCAGCACACCGTAATCTAGATAATTTATGCCGAGGTAGCAGTGCTGGTTTGGAACTTTTTTTCCTAGGAGAGAGTTAAATCCTTTTTTAAAATTTGTTGTACGCGTCGCACACCTACTCCTAAGTCCATTTCTCCAACTATCTCTTTAGCGCTTAAGTTTTCCTTCACTGCAAGCCTCGAAATCTCCCTTTTCGTCCTGTTGTTGATCCTTGATGTCCGTCCTGGTCGCTTTTTTCCATATAGATGGCCCATTTTTATGAAGTTGTCGATGACACAGCTAGATCTGTTTAACGCCTCGCAATATCGCGATCGACCTTCCCTCTTCATGATACGCTTCAATTTTCCCCCTTTCCGCAAGGGTTAATGGTTTGCCGCGTGGCATTCTGAAATGTTTACATATTAAATATAAAATACTTGTGTTATTTATTAAAAATAGACTAAAATAAGAGATGCCTACTTGTATTTCCTTGTACTGTCAGTATAATTTTTATAAAATATTAATTTTCACAATGCCTTTATACTTATTTCGCACTTCCTAACGGTTTTAATCACGTTTTATTTTTCATACACACACAAGGACGAGCAAAACTTATCGATATTGCCTAAAGTTGCTACAGAATTCAATTACGCATTTGCCAAAAAAAAAGATATTTTGTGATATTCTGAAATAGTTGAATATTTTTTTTCTTTTATGCACATATGTAGGTACATGCATAAAAATTTATAATTTTTTTATTTTTAAATAAATGCTCAGTTAGGCATAGATATAAAGTGAATCGAATGTATATACCTACATATAGCATGTGTTTAGCCATTGCTGGGGTAGCAGGCGCATAATTAATCGCTGACCCGCAAAATTCTTGACATTGTTTATAGTAGCTACCAGACAACCGACAAGCACATATATATTTACGTAATTCATCAAACATACCCTGTAGGAAAAGTCATGCATGGAAATGCGTCAATAATGTGTGAAATGAATTTTAAATACTTACAATAGTATATCTACGTTTTCGAAGCAGCGCTAACGTATTTTGATAACGTTTCTGTAAACCAAGGGACACGAGCCTTTCTTTGAGAACAAATATTTTTTACGGTCAAGTTGACTTACAATATCGACTATATGTTGGTCTCACTAATTCCGTCTTAATCTCACGATAGGTCACATGACAATCTTGTAATATCAGTTTGCGCACAGCATGAATAATTTCCGTAACAACAACTGTTGTTGAACGACCTTCCTGCAATTTTTCTACGAGTGTCTGTACATACTATGATCGGTAACTACTTGTCCTTGATCGAGCTCCTTCATTAAAAATTGAATTAAGTTCATTTACGCACTAAAGTCTATTTTTGGGTCGAGAAGAACATTTTAAGATACTGTAAACAACAACAATAACGTTCTAGTATGTATATCATCAAAAATGTCAAACTTTACGAAAAAATTGTGAGTTTCTAGAGATACAGAGATACTACTATCAGGAAGGAATTCTCTCTAAATTTGAATTATAAATCTGGCACATTGTCCAATATTTTGGTAATAAGTCAACTATAGATATTGGTGGCCACAAATTCGGTACCTGGGGCCAAAGGTACACCTTTGGATTGAATTTCGGCAAGTTTTGGTGTAAGGTGACACACACTAAAGACACTATTCGTACAAAGTTTTATTTCGTTATCTTAATTGCTTCTTAATTTGTGTATTTTAAAGTGAGGAAATCAAATGGAATTTCAAACTGTACTATATGGGAAGTAGGCGTGGTTGCAGTCCGATTTCGCCTCTCGGCTATGACATACAGATGTGAGAGGAATGCCACATACCAAATTTGGTTTAAAGATCGAGTGGGTCTCGAAATATGTGTTTTCACCTAAAAGTGGCCCATTTCGGGGGTAACATTTAATGTCTCTACCGTAATTAGTTATTGATTTATTGCGCTTTTAGTAGTTTTCATCAGTAACGCTTAATGAAGAATGAGCGGGGTCAAATTTTCATCTATTTTCACACTATCGGTAGCAGTTCCTATACATTTTTCTAGGTCTAGAAACCCCTATTAGAAAACGCCTTATATAAAAGTGATCAGCGTGACAGGCTGGGTAGATATAGTGATGACCATCTGAATATATGAGAAACCAGTTTTTATAATATTGATCTGAAATTTTGCACTCGTCCCTTTCTCCCCAATAAATTTGTAATTAACCTTCCTAGGGATAAACTCAGGCTACTGGTCGCATTTACACAATATTGGCTTAACTTCTTGCGTAAACTGTTGGTTCTGCGACAGGGAGCCTGAAAGACCATAACACCTGCTAATCGACTGCACAGCAGTTTGTAGATGAAGAATTAAGGCCCTTGGATTCTTGTTTCCGAGTAGAGATCGCATCGCTTCTCTAGCACCCAGCAGAATATCGGACTTTATCAATATGTTGGAGCTATGTGAGTATTTGTGATTTAGGAGAAGACACAATAGACCCAAGGTCACGGCGCAATCCTCATTTAATAATCTAATATAATCTTCTCCCCTACAACATAGTAAATTATAGAGAGCTACATAAACTCAACAATCAAAATCAATTTCTTATATTGAAAATTTTTGATTTGTAAAGGACTTAAAGCTTGGTGCAGCCGAAGTTACCATTTTGTTTATATCTTGTTTTATTAAATTTTGTGTTATTTTTGTCTGATAACTACATGGATGAGAGTATATTCTCGATATTTTATTTCCTGTACCACTTAAATTTTTTAGGTAAGTAAATGAAAACATATTTTCGTGACACCATGAAGTTCTTGACAAACTAGACCAGGATGGATTATATGAGTAACTGTTCTTCCAGTACTTCTGTATACATTTTCTAATCTCATTTCCAAATAATATACTACACTTCGTTGAATGAAAAGATTTCGTTAAACGAATATAAGTTTTAAAGTGATAAAACCATCAAAATACCTGTAAAACATGTACTTAGCATTCAATTAAAGAGTTAGCAAAAGCAAGGTAAAAAATTTTGGACTTTTATTTTGTTGATTTTCTAATATGTTAACAAGCCTTATTTGGGGAAAAATTTTGGTACTCTAGAAATTATAAGCTAAAATAAAAAACTTTATTTTTTGTACTGCTATCCCCACCTGCTTGAAGTGTGCTTTAGAAAGTTGCATGCAACACAAATTTCACGCACATTTATATATATATACATATGTGTATATATATATATGGTTGTGTGTTTGCACATCGTTTTGTTGAACTATAATTAGACAGAAAATTTAATTGGGCTATTTTAGTACAAGCGAGTGTACATGCATGTATCCAAAACTAAACAAGTGCCAACAAGTGGCGTGGACGAGACGTTCAACCATGTTGCACGTTGAAAGTATGCCAAGAATGTGCCACAGGAGCCAAGAATGAAGTGGAAACAAGAAAATACGATACTTAAACTACTGATAAGTACTTATGTATATACTTGCATTCATAAGTATTTTATATACATTTACATATACATATGTATGAATGAGTTGTATATAGCTGTGTATTTGACTTTGAATGTGTAGGAATGCAAAATTATATGCTTTGTTGGGCATTCCATTGGGAGAGAACTATGTACACGTCTAAGTAATCATTGTTGCTTGCAATAAAAACTTAGCAGACGTTGAAATATTTTAGCGCGTTGCGTGGATTTTTCAGTTTGCTTCATATCCGGTTGGCGTGATTTCCTTAAACCCCTTACTCCTACACGCAGGAGCCTTTCGTCTATGTCTAATTCTACTCGACTGATTAAACATTTCGATAGGCAGGCCAGTATGCAAATGAAGTGGATAACTGTGCTGTTAGTGTGAAAGTATGCTAATAAATATACCCAATTTGCACGCAATCTTATGTAATTACCCATGTATATATATGTACATACTCATGTTGCTGAAGGGTACATGACGGTAGGAGGTTTAGTCCAGGCTTTCGATGCTTCCTCTTCGTAAAAAACCACAAAAAAAAACATGTTGCTGAAAGTGTGTTTGATTATGGGTGTGGAAAGTTTGCTAACTAAAGAGCAATAAAAAAGAATAATTAGTAGAAAATACTTTACATATTTTTATATTTCCATTATGAATACCCAGTAAATATACAAAACCTCAAGGTTTCGTTGCTTTTTGAAATTTTCGTCATTTAATAGTACCCTTAATTTATGATGGACAAATAACTACATATATAATTGAAGAGTAACCAAAGGGTAATCAATATCGACGTTCCCTACTTAAAAGAAAAAAAAAATCAAATTAAATGGTCAATTTTTACTATCATTCGAAAGAACATTGTTTGGCATTCATTTTTTGAACATTATCTCAAATGTTGGCCGCGTCTACGGCTCAGATGGTCCATCCGTTCAATTGTCGACGATTCGTTCGATCATTACGACTTGTAACTGGCGACAAGTGTGATATTTTGCTCGAAGGCCTGAATCGTAGCGGTATTGTCCGCATAGACTTTAAACTTTACATATCCCCACAGGAAATAGTTTATAATATCACACGATCTTGTTGCCCAATCGACCAGCCCAAAATGGGAAATTATCTGCTCACCAAAGTGTTCTCTCAATAAATCCATTGATTAATGCAATGTGTTTAAAGTGACCCTGTCTTGTTGAAACCAAATGTCGTCAAGATCACAAGCTTCAATTTCAGGCATTTAATATTCTGTTATCATGGTGCAATAACGGTCACCATTGATGGTTACCTTCTCACCGGTATCATTTTTGGAAAAATATGGAGCGATGACTCCACCGGCCTACAAACCACACCAAACCGTTGTTTTTCTGGACGAAATGGCAGCTCTCGAATCAGAAATGGCGCTCATCGCTGAACAAAATTAGGCTCGAAAACATCGGATCTTCTTGGAACTTTTCAAGAGCCAGCGATATCCGCTTGGGAAGGTCGAGCGGCTTTAGTTTTTGCACGCTTCAATTTAAGGTCAGTTCGAGTTCCTGCTAACGGCACGGAATCGACTCTCCACGGTCTTCGTGTACACTCTCAGCTACGGCTGCTATATTTTCTTCACTGTGTGCTAGATGTGATCTATTCGGCCGAATATTATCCAGAACGGGCGGACAGAAAGGCGTATTTGAACTTGTCTCGTCATTCTGATCATTTACATACGCATAACTCTATATCTATCTCGTTTACTTTTAGGCGATACAAACAACCATTAGACAATCAAAACTCTTTAGCAGCATGTTGCAAGAGTATTAAAATACCGCGAATAAAGTACAAATTTAAACTTCTTGCGTGTATTGGTGTGGAACCAATCCGTAGTCCTCCAGTTAACTTCGAGATCATACCTTAGAGGCGATCAAATCGAAAACGATACACCATGTGACATTTAAAAACTATGTTTAAGCAATTTAGTTTTACGAGAAAGAGAATAACTCAATATTCCACCAATAATCTTGAAAATCTCTAGGTTCATCATCAAAATCTGGTTGAAACACATTCAAATTGCTCCTGCTGTATGGAATTCGGATACCGAAGATTTTGGAACAACAATAATATTAATTGATAATACTTTCTCTCACATCTCCGTTGAATACTCTTAATAATATCAGTATTCACAGCTTGAAGAAAACGTGCAAGTTGCTTAGTTAGCTCACTGCTCGAAATTCACAGAGTAAAGTGATAACTTTTCAACTGCAAGTGCAAGTAACTCCTTACTTAATCAAATAAGTTTTTCTTGGACTTACGGTATAAATATACATGTGTACTTGGCATCTGAAAATTCTACTCAAAAGCATTTGGACCGAAGTTTCACCAGTAAAAACTTACTGCCAAAATTTTCAACGTACGTATATAGCATTGGCACATATTTATATTATAAACAAAGAACAAGGGTAGTTTTAAAATATCACCGAATTTTTGTTAAGACAAGAAAAAATGCTAGCTTCGGTTGTCAAAAGTAAAAAAGTTTTTCACAAAAGCACTTTATTCCGCTCGTTCAGAAAAGGACATGTGAAAAATTTCAGATCAATGTCTCGAAAACTGAGGTACTAATTTGTGTATATACAGACGGACAAAGAGACGGAGCTCAGTTCAGCTTTTCAACCTGATCTTTTATATTTATATTTTATGGGAACTCCATATACCATCGTAATAAAATTTACATTAAGCAGCCTTGAACATAAAATAAGCTAAGTCGGTCCATTCTTTCTTCTGGCTCCTATATGAATTCTAAAGAAGAATTTCGGTTCGTAAACTAAGTAAAATAGTGCTTAAAAGTAATTAAATCGATGCATATTTTTCCTAAAAAGATATTTATCAGACAATATTTATATGAGATGTATGTTTTATTAAATATGTCATTCAATACCAAAAATAACCGAAATCAGTTCCCACGTTTGGCTAGACCACATATAAGTTGCTTATAACGGTGTTTTCAATAAGACCACTACAAACATTTTTTTTTATTAAATTAATACATTATGTATTGAACGCGATTTCGGTTACGTGGCCATCACGTGCACGGTTGCAGAAGTCCAGACGCTGAACCCAATTTTCGACGGTTTTCAAGCATAAATCGGCCGATTCTGCTACAACTTCACTTTCCGAGTTCGTACGAAGTTCATCAATCGTCGCTTACTCTTTGGCATAGACTTGACGTAGCCTCACAGAAAATAGTTTAATGGTGTCAAATCTGGGCCATTTTGGTTTTCAATTAATCGATTGTGCCATTCGCTGTGTGGCTTGTGGCGCCGTTCTGTTGGAACCACATATTGTCCAAGTACATGTCATCCAATTCGGGTCAAAAATATTCGGTTATCATTGAGCGGTGGCGATTCCCATTCAAAGTCTTGATCATCACAGAAAAAGTACCGCCCAATGATGTCACCGGCCCATAAAGCGCACCAAACTGTAATTTTTTCGGGATGCAATGATAACTCATCGAGTTCGTGTGGATTTCTGTCTGGCCAGTAACGCATATTTTGCTGATTCACGAAGCCATTCAGCCATAAATGACCTCATCGCTGAAGAAGATTTTTCGATGAAAATCAGGATCATTTTCAAGTTATTGCTCAGCCCAGTTCACAAACATACGACGATTCTTTTGGTCAAGCGGCTTCAGTTCTTACATCAATTTGATCTTGTTGACAAAAATCTTTTCGGAAAATTCGGCACAACGACGTCGCAGAGATGCCCAACACTTGAGAACCGCGTATGAGAGACTGACTTAGGTTTTCAATAATATTCTCCACTCTGGGGCACTTCTATGTTTCACTAGCACGGGAAGATTTTGTACTGTATCTGTGGATTCAAATATTTCCATTGGACGCCCAATTGTTGATCTGACTCTATGGCGTCCATAAATGAACGTAGCATATTGTTGGATCGTATATCTTTCCATGGCATAATGGCAAAACTTACTAAAGAGAAAAGAGCGGGAAAAAATATGGCGTCGTTTGCTGTCCCTATCGGTCTACTTTTGTGGGGTCGTTTTGAAAAAACCCGTAGCGAACTCTATCCTGTATATATTCGGCAGTACGAAATTTATCTCAGTAAAATTGAAATCGTATATAAAAGTCAATCGATACTTCGTAAACAAATTGGATCACACTAGCCCTTAATAGTTAGCTGATTTCTAAGTTTGGTTTGATACGAAGTAGATGAAATCGGTCCATACTTTCCTATGGACTTTCATTCACCGATGGCTTAGTATCAATCATACTCACTTACAGTTTAAAGTTCGTATAACAAAAATGCACTAACTTATCAAGCAAACCTCGTTAAAATAGAGCCTACTGCTTTCCTACACTTTTTATATGTACTCGTATTGAAAAAGTACTTTTACTTTATTCAATTCGCTTCAAACTTTTTCCGAACTCATCAAATACAATTCCACTACACGAGCGCAACTGCATGGATGAGGATTTAAAATTTATGAATTTTATCACTTTCCGCCAAAGTATTGCAAGGCCAAATTCAGCAATTTTTCCGATATGATTATTGCTGGTATTAAAAAGCTAAAGAAAAACAAATAAAATGAAAAATGTATTTGCGCTTGGCTTAATTATTTTCATAACTCCCATATCGTCACCTGAAATTCAAAATAACGTATCATCAAAAAAATCGAAATTGGGTGTCTTATTGAATACGCTTCACTACTTCAAATTACATACATAATATTACATATGTTCAACATTTTCAGATTATGCGCTCAGATATAAACCAGTTTTAACCATTATTAAAATTTTTTTCACTCATGTTCCTTTTTATTTCGTGTTTCATTCATGTCACTGTAAATTTCCGAAAATGTTGCTACGTTATTTTGCATTTCAGGTGGCGATATATACTATATATGGTTAAGAGAGTGCGTGAAGTATACTTTCCAAAGTGCAGCCAGATAGACCTGATTCAATGGAGTGGATTGGAAATAAGCGATTAATAAAAGTTAAGAAATTTAGTCCTTCAGATAAGCGTTGTTATTGAATCTGTCAATTTTATTATTAATTTGTGCATTAAAGCACTAAACATATTCGATGATTTTCCTATTTTGAGACATTGAGTGACACTATAGTTTAAAGTTGTAGGAGTATAGATTAGGTTAGCTTAGATGGCTGATCAAAGATCCCACGTGAATTACTATATGCAGTTCTTTGTGAGGCCATAGAAAAGAGATACTCCTGTGTTCGAACTCTAAATTAGTAAAACTAATTTGGTGAGATGTCTGAAGGTATGCGCTTCCAAGTGTTTAAGTTTTGACCACCCAAAAGCCGGACAGTCAAGAAGGAAGTGTTGATGGTGTCTGGTACGATTCCCAAAAGGCTTTTACGACCGCGTAAGTACCGATGGTGGCCCAGACCTGGCAAGTTAGCCCAGCTATTTAGGAGTAGGACACAAGAGGATACGGGAGTACCGATCCGCTCACATTCTACCGATAGCGGTTCTACGGTACCTTTTATTGCTAGATCATCAGCTGTACTCCGTCATAGCTTGACATCCATACCAGTCTTATCACAAAGCCACAAGTGCTATCGATAGCGAGGTTAGGCACTCTTTGACCATTCCTGAACGCACTGTTAATGAGTTCAAGGCTAGTATTGCCGCTCTGCTATCTAGTCACTTCTCTGGAAGCCATTGCAGTAGTAAGGAAGTCAGAAACTGGAGATGATAGAGAGCTCCTGACAGTAAACCCCTCCATCAACCTTCCCCCACGCTTTAAACCATCCGTGGAGAAGCTCAAGAAGTGCCCCTAATACCCGTTTCTTCGAGAATGGTTATGTACAATTAATTTTCTTAAGAACCAATGAATTTTTCCGAACAAATTTCCTAAGGATGATTTATTTTTCAATGAGACGGCGGAATTTTATTGCGAAACCACATTAAAACTACTTGTATTATTGAAAAATATGAAGTTAGTACAGATTAAACAATCTCAAATTTTCAGTGAATTTTAATAATATTTGGGGTCTACAAGTTTTAAGAACATAATTCAGGGGTACAACGGGTGAAGTGTGGCCTTGTAGAAAGTCTATGAGCACAAATAAACATTGTAGTGGGAATAGGTTAATAGGAATCGAGCTCTTTGTCTTATATATCTGATCCAATACAATATTAAAGGCTTCACGACGAAGGCTGTATGCTAGTAATAGGCGGAATAAATTTCAGATATCAAAAGTTTGAAATGAAAGTAATAAATGGGATTGTACTCTTTTCCAAGTCCTTTCTAGTAACAATGAAATCCACTCTATAGAAGTTTACACCGCAACTTAAGGGTTACCGTGCGCTACCGGTATATACTTTGTCACATATATTCACAAAACACGGATAAATTCTAAGAACTTGCAGGACGCTATTTAGGTGATGTGATGCCAATCTCTATATATGGATGCAAGGGTCTTGAGCTTGCTACTACAGAAATTTTATTACAATTTCCGGGTGCTTTTTCGACTCAATGTAGTTCCATGTTGCAAAAACCGGGCAATACTCATGTTGGATAAAAGCTTCTAGTGCCTGAAGAATCCGGTGAGAATGCGATTAATACGCGGAATTTGTCTCTGGGGAAATTAATAATTTCTTTAAACCTCGCTAGGTTGTAGCCTTCCGTTGCTTGCTGGCAATTACTTTCTCTACCCATTCTTTCCTCCATGCGACTCCTTTATGTAGTGGGGCCAGAGTCAATGGAGCAATAGAACCATGATTAATGGTACCTAAATTGGATGGATTTTGATGTGGACGACCTTTAGTTCCAACAAGACGGCGCTACAGGCCATACAGCCAACGAACGAATCAATTTAGAGAAAGAAACTTTTGGTGAACGCATTATCTCACATCGTGGGCTTTAAGCGCAGCGAAGAACGTGTGATTTAATACCGCTAGATTATTTTTTTGGGGGTTTTGTGGGGATTTGTGAAGTCGCTTATCTGTTCAGATGCGACTGCGACGATGAACGCGAAGAGAATATTCGGCGCACTATTACTGACATACGACTTTGATTATGATCCTTTCAACAAATACCGAGAATTTATAATGTGCGGCTCCGACCTTAGATCTTTCTTATTTATGTCGCATAAATCATATTGCAAATAAAAATACTCATTACATTTCATTGAGATTGAAAGGCGCTCATATTCGGTAAATGAGGAAAGTAGGCATTTGTCAGTAGCGAACAGTTTTAAATGAGAGTTGCCACATGTCAAAGGCATTACAAGTGATTCCAACCCTTTTTTAAAATGCTCATTAAAATAAAATCCATAGTTTTTAACCGTTTTTCGATTTTTTTTCTTACAGCGATAAACAAAAATGGAATTAGTAAATAACGTACAAAGAAATATACCTACTTAAAGTTACATACATAAGGAATATAGAGCCCTATCATAAATAGTATAATACATAGATGGTAAATATTCCAAGTGTTTAAATGAGCAAATCCGTTCAAGCCATTGGCAGAATGAAATATTCATAAAGGCAAATCCAAAACGTGCGACTACGCAGGAATTACCCGCCAAGAAAACAAGCGTGAAAATACAAATACCGCATTGCTGTATGGGTGTATATGTGCATATGAGTAAGTGAGAGGCTGGGTAATGACGCCGAGTGCGTGACTGTCGACAGCAATCATCATATCTAGTAGAAAATCTGCACCACCGTCAATCACGCCAATGTCAACAGTTCGTCTTCAACAAGTGCAACACATCCATCATTATTACCAAAAGGAGCAACAAGAGACAGCACAGCAACACCGCAGCCCAGCAGACAACAGCGACGCAATCGCACAGAAATAAATTTAAATAATGCTTGTAACTAGCTTTCTAATGCATTCTACGCCGATTTAAGTGAGCTCACGTCACCAGCCCAACCACTTAACGCAATCCCTACCCGATAAGCACTCGAAACTTAGGAAGCTATTGCCAACATCGAAGTGGATGCGACACCATCGAACCACAGCGACACTCGTAAAATATTTGAACTACACATAGAGAAGGTATCCGCGAGGAGGGAGGCAGAAAAATGTTCGATACGAAATGGTTGCCTGCCGCCTGTGGCAGTTTGGCACCCGCTCTTATACCGCCCGCTCACATGTTGGTGTTGGCCTACTTTTGGGAAAATTACTCGCGCTACGTTGATAAGCACTTTTGTACATGCTCCTGCTGGGACACCATATTCAAAGGGCCCTACGAGTCGGGTGTTGCCTCATACAAGCATCTCTACTTCAATGTCACACAAAATTCATTCAAAATGTGGCTGCTCACTGTATTCGCTGTTATTGCGCTTTATGAATGCATTAAACAGTTGATTGCGTTGATATTGCAACAACGTTGTCGCTACTCGATGTTGTTGCTCTTCTCGCTGTCGATATTTTCACACTATTATGCCTGGTGGGCGTACATAAATTACTACAACGATGACTATTACCAGCAATGGAACCATCAGCTATTTTTTACGGTAAGTCCTCTACAGCTATGCATATGTATGCGGGCGTTTGTGTGTGTGTATAAGTATATTGCTGTAAGTAATAATAATCTCTGAAGGCAATGACTGAACCACTTTTAGCGCCGGCTCTCAAATGCTAAGTAAATATGTCATTGCAGGAGCTAAATGTGTCAATTTTCACTCGATTTAAAGAAATTTAATTCGAAACGCTGATGAAGAGCGTCAAATTTTAAGTGTTTAGCATATTAATTTGAATTTAATGTGTACTAACACCTCAAAGCCTTAGATAATAGTATACAACTTTACCTGCGGAGAAGAAAGATATTAAATTCGCAGCAACACTGGCTTAATGATAGCTTAAATGCAGTAGTTAAGGAATAGAAATAAATAAATGTTTTTACTGCGTCCTGAGTTCTATTGTGTTCTTCTAGCTTTCACACTAGCTCACGAACACTCAACACTCAGATGAATCTTTGGATATTAATACGCCATATTGAGGCAATGCCCTCCCGACTCGGATATATAGATCCAAGCTTGGATATATAGATCCAAACCTGCGTTGCCGTTCCCATGTTAAAAAGTCGATTGCGAGTCTTCCCTTATCGGTATAAAAAACCATTAATAACCGGATTTTGTCACCCACCAGGATACTGGGCTCCGATCCCGCAAATCTAGAACCATTGCAATGAGAACAAGTTATTTAGCCTAGCCGTTCCCCCGACACTTTTGTAACCCGACACGCAAATCAGGTCAACTCAGTTGCAGATTGACAAGCTGTTCAGCTGTTTTCCCCTCACCAATACTATTTAGATTTTATATCGTAAGGTGATCAGTTTTTCGTAAGCCAAAACAACCAATTAATCGGGTTAAAAACGGAATAAGTTTATAAAAGATTAGCCTTTAACCTCCAGCCTTCTCTTCGCATATTCTCTATAAAAACTTCGGTCAACATCTTCTCGATTATACCACCTCAAACAATGCTGTAAACTAATGAAACTTATATTCAGATCTATCTGTATAATTTTAAGTGGTCACACTTATTACATTTCTTAAGGGTTGAGATAAAAATATACAGGGTGACAAGAAACCTATTGATGCTACCTAAGCCCTGATGGACTTACTACACATACATTTTTTGAAAAAGGTTTTGCAGATGACATCTTCAGTCATCATCATCACACCATGACTTAAAGACTGTCTATTTATTACAAGATAATATTTGATTCCATATATGAACAGAGGATAACAGAAGGAATTCACCCACATCGTTTCATTTATTTTTCGATTACCACTTTTATATAATATGTTGTTTTAAAATAAAATAATATTGTTCACCTTACGGTTGTTTGCGACGTTTAAAACTAATTGGGCTGGGCAAGACAAGGCGTGTTGAATTTCGAGTGACTGTCTGTCCTTCCGTCTGTCCGTGCAAGCGATAACTTGAGTAAAAATTAAGATACTATATATTGAAGAAACTTGGTCCTGGCATCATTGTCACCCCCACAAAATCCTGTTAATTAAAAGAATATAAAGCGCTATAACTAAGTTACAAATTAAGGCTTAGACGTAGTGCAGAAGTTTGTAGAGATGAGAGGCAACAGTAAGATGAAAATTTTCAAGAAGTGGGTGTAACCACGGTGTAATACATATCTTACAAGCGTTGAAAGATATACCAGCAAAACTACCAAAGACCAGGGCCAATACTATCAGTGCCTCCTCAGATGGTGTGAAAACTGTTGAAATTGGATAGTAACCATGCTCACATACCATATAACTGTTATGTTGAAAACTACTAAAGTGCGAGAACTTAATAAATAAAAATGGAATGGACGTGGCACAGCCCTCCCTCCAATACGTGAAACCAATATCTCGGGAATTACTAGTCTACTTTAAACCAAATTTAGTGCATGACCTTATTTTGAGACTCCTATTCTACAACGCAAAAATTACCAAATTTACAATTACAACTACTAACCCTATAACTTCTTCTTCTTCTTTACTGGCATAGACACCGCTACGCGGTTATAACTGAGTTAACAATAGCGCTCCATTTCTTCTTTTCACAATGTAGCGTAAATTGGATATTTCAAGCAAAGCCAGGTCTTTCCGGGCTTTCCAACGGAGTGGAGGTCTTCATCTGCTTCCTTGGCGGGTACTGAGCTGAAGTTTTTCATCCCTTCGGATGCCACTGCAGCATACAGCAGACGGGGATGTTGAGTGACTTGTAGAGTTTGATGTTTGTTGGTCAAGAGTGGACTCTACATCTTAATTTCCTACTCAGTTCGAAGTAACACCTGTTGGCAAGAGTTATTTTGCTTAGATTTCAAGGCTGGTATTGTTGTTGGTGTTGTTGCTGGTTCGAAGATAGACTAAATTATCCTTGACTTCAAAGTTATGACTGCAATTCACTACAATACCAATTTGCTTCGCTTCTTTGTCCAAGCAGGAGAAAACCGAACTACACTCTTTTAGAAGATTGCCCCTTCTGCATTCAGCTCTGCATTTCGAATTATTTTCTCCAGCTGTAGATTAAAGAAGTCGCACAATAGGGAGTCTCCTTGTCGTTTGATATAGAACGGTTCGGAGAAATCCTTTATGATCCTGACGGCGATTTTGGCGATATTGCTCAATGTCAGTTTACACAGTCGTATTAGTTTTCCGGGGATACCAAATTCAGACATCGTGGCAGCTCTTTTACGTGCTCTCAAAAGCAATTTTGAAATTGACGAAGAGATCTTATGAGAGCTGCCCCCGCCACAATGTCATAATCGTGTCAGATCTTTCAAACTTCGGGTGTACTTTATACCGATTGTATCGATATCTTAACAAAAGTAAACGTATAAAATTCGATATACTACAGCTTAATTACGAATATATGAGAAATTGACCACGAACGAATCCAACCACCATGTGCTAAGAGTGATCCATTTCGAGGTTGCCCTACTTTTTCTAATAATAAACACAGAAATCTTAAATTTAATGGGGAATGTTTATTATCATTCATTATCTCTTTCAATTGTTGGCCGCGGCTATGTCTTAGATGGGCCATCCGTTGAGTCCAATTTTCGATGACTCACAGAAAAATACTAACGGTGTGATATCACGCGATCTTGTTGGCCCAAAACGTCACCGAAGTGTTCTCTCAATAAGTGCATTGATTGATGCAGTATGTGGGAAGTAACGCCGTCTTATTGAAACCAAATGACGCCGAGATCACAAGTTTCAATTTCATTGACGGTTACGTTCTCACCGGCATCATTTTTGAAGAAATATGGACCGATAATTCCGCCGGCCTACAAAGAAACCGAATTCGATAAAATCCATTACTTTTGCAACATATTATTTTAATGCTATTAAGGTATGCCGCCTCTGCACTAACAATTGTCACACGCCGACCACAACTTTTCAGGCCAGACCATCTAAAGACAATTGTGAACCATACCTTTAAATTGTAAGTAAATCTTTTAGACTAAATAGCCAATAATTTTTGTCTGTTGCTTAGCAGTTAAATTTTAAAATTTGTTAGCAAACATCAACCATAGCAATCAATAAAATTAAGAAAACTAAACTCTTAAAATATTTGGGTTAACCTATGTATACAAATTATATTTATATCCTTTACAAATATTTGGTAATTTCAATACACTACGATGTGTAACTCATTAGACAAAGGATCTACTGTTTATTGCCTTCGTACCTGTTAATTGGATCATTACTGTACACACGTTATTCTGCTTACGCGCAAAGTGGCTCGTTGAATGTAAACTAATTACACATATTTTCTACACAAACGATTTTCCAAAGGCTAACACATAATCAAACACACACACATATATGTGCATAGTTGTACAAGTGCAGGGCATTTCATTTGCATATATAGACAGGTGTGCATTGATTTCTACCATGGTTAGCTTTAGCAATAAATAAGTGCTATAAATATCAAGCACTTAATTAAACGCTCACCTTATGCTGCTCTTGTATTCGACGATATTAATTAAAGTTAATAAAATGCATAGCCGAGGTAAAGAGCCAATAAATATGACGATAGAAATTGTGTGCAATATTTCATAAAAATTCACTTTTGGTTGGGTTTATATTAGATTGTTGTAATATGTATTATATATCTCAGACACACAAATTTACTTTGAACCTGCGTTTTGAAAAGTTTTTATATTATATGTCATTAGAATGCTTGAGATTTGATCTACCATATTTTTGTTTCAAAATTTTGATTATTATTATTTTTTTTTATATTATTGGAAGCGGTGAGCCAAGTCAGAAAACCACTTGAAGTCTGAACTCTTTTATAGAGGAGTTAATCTTATAGTTTCTGGATCCTGATACTCTCTATACTCTATCAAAACATTATTATGAGCCTGATGACCAGCGCTGCCAGGTTAACAATGTTCCGTTATATTTATGACAAAATGTCATAATCGATAGATAAGTTTAAGGAAATCGCATTTTGAAGTTTGGGCGAAAATTACATCGTTTATAAATTCTTCTCCAAACTAAAGTTAAGTAAAAAATGATCTATAGTCTAGCTTGGAGAAACACTTTAAATTTGAAACACTCAATCCAAATGTCAAATAACATATACTTTCACGGAGTTTTAGGCTTCGGCACACCTTTGCCACGTTATCAGCCGATTCATCGTCTGTTTCCTGGTCGTAAACTAGATTCAAGGCTCTTCGCCAGTAATAATACGTTTCATGACATCTTGGTAGTCGGAAAGAATTGTTTCAAGGCCGTTAACGCGAAGCTGTTTTTCGAAAAAACTTGGTGATTTTACAACTAATCGAGTCTAACTGTCTATTTTCAAGCACCAATTCTTTTATTTGATTGACGATTGATCATCTGTTGATGTTGATGACCGACGTGAATGTGGTTCGTCATCAATTCATTCTGGACCTTCTTTGATCAATCTGTGCCAATCAAAGACACTTTCTCGCGACAATCAATTACCACCGGAGTCCCTTTCCAATATTCTGAACGTTTCGGCACCAGAAATTTGATTTCGTGCACATACTTTAATGGAACTTCTTTGTTGAATGTTCCTCGATCAGATGCCCTGAAATCAGATACCAAGATAGCAAATTTCACGAAAAAAAACCACATATGTGTCGAATAAGGCGAAGATTGTCCCATAATAAGTTAGAATTTTTTCTTTTATAGTCTAAGAACTTTTCGGACCACTTACATATACATATATAAATATTCGAGTTTTTGAATATATTAGAAAAGTAAGTTAAGCAACATTTTTCCAGCGAGTCCTTTTCCTTTTGACTAATATAAAAGTTCAATGAAAATTGTAATGATTAATGGCATTTTGGTCAGAACTAGTATTTTCACATTTTACATCGTACCTACCGAAAGTTTTTCTGCCCACATATATTTGAAATGAAATCATCACATATTTTTGTTTTTTGCCACATAACAGAGAAAGAAAGAAAAGAGAAGAAAATCCAAACTTTGTAAAAGCTAAAGTTTCACTAACCAAACTTTTTTCGAAACCAATAACTCACTTAGCTTACCAGCTTCTGAACAGCTTATGATATTTTGGATAAAAAGCGCTTAATTTAGAGCAAATAAACAGACCAAAGTAGAATTTCAAGATTCCATGAAAAATGATTATGCTTTTTTATTGATTCGTAACTATTTTTCGACTTGAGTTTTTGCGCTTTACTACATTTATTTGGTTAAAGAGCTAAAATCGAGTTCAGACTGCATGATATATACGCAGCAATTTTGAATATATTTTCATTGATTTTTAAAATAAGTAAATAGGGATCTTAAATATAATTTATTGTACCACAATTTTTCTTCTTCTTTTTAAGGTCTATCTAACTAGCGAGTTGTAATTTTTTTCGTTCTGACTATCTGTCTCCTTGGTTGTGTGTGTCTTTTCCTAATTGGGTCGGTAGTCGCCTATGTGAGTTTGGCAGGGGACACGACAGCGCAGCAATCGTTTCTAAAGTTCATAATTTGACTTCAACTTGGATTACCAATTGATACCCATTCTACCGATAGCGGTTCTAGCGTGCCTTTCCTTACTCGCTCATCAGGAAGTCTGAAGCTGGAGCTAATAGAGAGTTCCTGTCAGTAAACCCCTCCACCAACCTTTCCCCGAAGCCTCAACCCATCCGTAAAGAAGCACACTGCACCACTCCTCCAACAACTTCTTCCCACCCACTAATCTCTCCCCGTATATGAGCATAGAGGAGCCGCCATGGTTCGGGTTGGCAAGTTTTTTAATCAGGTCGTTAACAATCAGGATTCATAGAAGAGAAGAGAGAACTCCACCTTGTCAGGTTCCCTTACTCACATTTCGTCGTGCACGGGCGTAGCCTCATTCCGTTTCAATGGAAGACTGAAAATGAGGTTTACCATATAAAGCATTTATGAAATCCCTAAATATGGAGGAAGGTCCCCAACAACGAAACGCAGTATCCACTGACTTTCCTTTACCATAAGCATGTTGCGCTCCTGATAAATGGTTTCTCCGGATGCGCCTCCTTATGAACCGACTTCGCTTTACCCAGTTTTGTTAGCCAGGTCGGAATTATGAATGACTTATAAAATTTGGTTCTTGTTTGCCGAGAGAGGACTTTTCTTCTCAATTGCCTACTCATTCCGAAGTAGCACCTATTGGCAAGAGTTATCCTGCGTTGGATCTATGACTTCAAAGTTGCGACTGTCAACAGTGACGTGAGWGCCAAGTCGCGAGTGCGTTGACTGTTTTTTTGATGACAGGAGATATTTCATCTATCAATATCATCGGCATACGCCAGCAGTTGTACACTCTTATAAAAGATTGTACCTGCTCGATTAAGTTCTGCACCTCGAATTATTTTCTCCAGCAGCAGGTTGAAGAAGTCGCATGAAAGGGAGTTGCCTTGTCTGAAACCTCGTTTGGTATCGAACGGCTCGAAGATTTCGCACGTGGTGAATATCTGGGCTTTAATCTTTCACACAATTCGCTCGATAGAACCTTATACGCGATGTTTAGGAGACTTCTCCCACGGTAGTTGGCGCAGATTGTGGGGTCTTCCTTTTTTGTGGATTGGTCAGAGCACACTCAAATTCCAATTCAAATGCTTTCGTTCTTATCAGTTCTTCACCTCCGTGTTCGAATAGCTCGGCCGGTAATCCATCGGCCCCCACCGCTTTGTTGTTCTTCAGGCGGGTAATTGCTATTCGAATTTCTTCATGGTCGGGCAATGGCACGTAAGGTCCATCGTCATCGATTAGGGAATCGGGTTCGCCTTCTCCTGGTGTTGTACGTTCACTGGCAGCATCGGTGACTAAATCACCTTTGGGGTTTTCAGTTTGCAAATGAGTCTCGCTTCCCTCTTCAACTATCGGTATCTATCCCATCCCTCACGTGTTGTGGTCGACCATTGCGAGGTAGGCAGTATGTTTTCTCTCCGTTGCGACACGGTACTCCTCGTCGTACCTGCTGTTCTTTTGCATTTTCCGAAAACCAATGGTTTCGGTTGCAGCTGTACGTAGGGAGTTTGAAATGCCGTCCCACAGTTCCCTTATACCTAGTTATTGACAAGTGCTCTCAGAGAGCAGTAGTGGCAGCCGAGTAGAAAATCGTTCCAGATAGCCGATGTGATGGCAGCTTCTCAACATCGAACCTTCCTTGTGTTTGTTGACATACGCTTTGCTGCACAGAGGTGGGTGCGAATCTTGGCTGCAACAAGATAGTGGGCTCGGAGCGTACTCATGTCTAGAATACTGAAGACGTGTTTTCCGTCTTTCACAACATGATCGATCTGGTTGGTGGCTTTTCGATATACTGGAATCTAGTACTACAGATAACCATATTTCGGGCCCCGGCGAAGTCGATCAGCCTCATCCCACTGATGTTTCGTCGTGGAGGCTGAATTTACCGACCGTGGTACCAACCTTTTTTGCCCACCCTGGCGTTAAAGTCGCCAAGCACGATTTTGACATCGTGACGGGCCAGCTCTCATAAGTCTGCTCCAATTGCTCATAGAAGGCATCTATGGTCACATCGTCCTTCTCTTCCATCAGGGTATGGGCGCAAATCAGCGATATGTTGAAGAACCTCGCTTTGATGCGGATTGTGGCTAGACGTTCAATCACCGGAGTGAATGATAGTACTCGGCGACGTTGTCTCTCTGTCACCACGAATCTCACACCAAAATTTCACTCCTTGATATGACCACTGTAGGAAATGCCACAAGGATTTACTCGTCTCAGTCCTTGTCCCGGCCATCGCATTTCTTCACTCTAACGAGGACATCAACCAGCTGGGCAGCAGCACCTTCCCAACTAAGGCACCGGATATTCCAGGTGCATGCCCTCAAATCATAGTCCTCAATTCGTTTACCATGGTCGTCATCAAAAGGGGGGTGACTCATCCGAGGCTTGGGGCCATATATAAAAAATAGTTTCTGGCCACTCCCTAGTGAATGGCTTTCAGAGAACTTTCCTCACTTGCGTGAACTCCCACACATGACTCCATCCTCCATCTAATTCACATAAATAGCTCGGTTAAAAAATTGTTCGTATACTATGTTCATTAATAGGATGACGACTAGAGAGGTATTCATGAACAACACAAAGAGTTGATTTAGTTTCAACAAGAAAGTGTAGGTTACTTGAAACTTAATCCTCACAAAAACTTACCGGAACTATGCGGACAGATAGGAGTCGATAAGAAAACAACCTAATACCAATAATATACCTAACAACATTTGCATTAAGTGTAATTTCTGCCTTTCACATGTTATTACAGGTAACCGAAATGATATCTTCCTTGCTGGTCATGCATCTCGCGAACACTACTAACACGGTCACATCGAAGAAAGTATTCTGCATTGTTGGCATCGCCATACTCCACATCACAGCCAGCAGTTTCGACCAGTTCTTCATGAATGTGGTGCGTGGCGAAGGTTATGCACATCAAATAGTACGAGATATCGGCTTTATGGTGCCAGATATACTGCAATTAATCATACCATTGTGGCTGTTCCGCAAGACGCGCAAGGAATCGTACACAACGCGTCCCTTTTACCGAGACCGCAATCTACACAAAGACATTGTGGCGATGTTATTCTTCGTGCTGGCGCTCTTTGTTGTCTGTACGATTTTGTGAGATAGAATTTTCCAATACCTGCAGATGATGAATAGTGAGGAGGAAGCGCGCGCAACGAGACGCATGAATCTGATGGCTCGACTATACTTCAATGTGTAAGGTAAATAATGTATATACTATACATATATACGTCTGTCTGAGTTACAGCAACAACAACCAAGTGTTGAATTGAGCTGCACGCGTTTGTTGGTGGATGCCGCTGAAGAGTTCTGAGCTTGCGGTGACACACTTTTTGCTGAAACTACTAAACGTTGGCGTGTAAGTCTAGATGTAGTTAGTTTTAGCAACAAAATATATGAAATACGTACTTATTTACTTATATATAGTATATATATATAGATACATAGATACATATACTTACATATATTAGAGTAAACCAAAGAACAAATTTTCCCCTCTCTAACCTTGTGATAACTGTGTTTCTTTGATATCCTTAGATTTTAACAAATTTAATCATATTTGTTTCAATTTCTTACCTGTAGTGATTATTATTTAGGTTCCTTAGGAAAGATGTTTTATAATCTAAACAATATTTAATATTAGAAGAGAGAGGGTGTTTAGCTGTCATTCACATACATACATATGTATATGCATTTGGTCAAATATTTTTAAACACTGAGTTGCATTCCTTGAAAATAGAACATATTATTACATGCATCGGCAGTCACACACTCTGTCTTTTCCTACCTTTATATGACTCAACTCTACACCCTTATCCAGTCTGCAGAAACCAGAATTAAGGACGTGGTTGTTGAGGTCGTTAATATTGTATCGGCGTATGCCAGCAGCTATACACTCTTATAGAAGATTGTACCTTCTCTACTTAGCTCTGCAGCTCCACTTATTTTCTCCAACAGTAGATTGAAGAAGTCGCACGAAAGGGAGTCGTTTTGTCTGAAACCTCGTTTGGTATTATTTTGGTATTGGTTACTTAACGTCAGTTTACACAGCCGTATTGGTTTTACGGGGATACCAAATTCAGACATAGCGGCAAAGAAGCAGCTCCTTTTCGTGCTATCAAAAGCAGCTTTGAAATGGACGAAGAGGTGATTTACGTCGATCCTCTTTTCACGGGTCTTTTCCAACATTTGACGCATGGTGAATATCTGGTCAGTTCTTGATTTTCCAGGTCCAATGTGGTCAGTTTGTTGACAGTGGGCTTTAATCTTTTACACAATACGCTCGATAGAGGAGGCGATTGAGCATTCTTATCTCACGGTAGACGCCGCAGATTGTGAAATCTCATTTTTTGTGGATTCGGCCAGCACACTTAAATTCCAATCATCGGGCATGCTTTCGTTCGACCATATTCTACAAAGAAGCTGATGCATGCTGCGCCGCCGTATTTGAATAGCTTGACCGGAATTTCATCGGACCCCGCCGCTTTGTTGTTCTTCAGCTGGGTAATTGCTATTTGAACTTCTTCATGGTCGGGCAATGGAACGTCCGCTGCATCATCACCGTCAGTTTTGTGATCGCTTGATTCCGTATTTTCTCTACATTCTACGCTGATGCTAATGCGCTCTAGATGGCTAATTGTTGAAAATACCGATTAAATAATGGAAAAGCGCCGAGGTGGTGATCATTAAGAGAGTACTTGTGCTCTATGTCAACGCTATGCTACACAGATTGATAATTACTCGTCTAAAGTTTCATGAGCATTCTTTTGAGATCTGAGGACAGAAAATAAGTTCCAGAAGACCAAATCTGGAGAATACGGTGAATGCGGAAAAAATTCGAAGCCTAATTCATGTATTTTTATACTCTCGCAACAAAGTTGCTAAAGAGAGTATTATAGTTTTGTTCACATAACGGTTGTTTATAAGTCCTAAAACTAAAAGAGTCAGATATAGGGTTATATATACCAAAGTGATCAGGGTGACGAGTAGAGTTGAAATCCGGATGTCTGTCCGTCCNCTAAAACTAAAAGAGTCAGATATAGGGTTATATATACCAAAGTGATCAGGGTGACGAGTAGAGTTGAAATCCGGATGTCTGTCCGTCCGTCCGTGCAAGCTGTAACTTGAGTAAAAATTGAGATATCGTGATGAAACTTGGTACACGTTAAGTTCGAAGATAGGCAAAATCGGCCCACTGCCACGCCCACAAAATGACGGAAACCGAAAACCTATAAAGTGTCATAACTAAGCCATAAAAAAAGATGTTAAAATGGAATTTGGCACAAAGGATCGCATTAGGGAGGGGCATATTTGGACGTAATTTTTTGGAAAAGTGGGCGTGGCCCCGCCCGCTACTAATTTTTTGGTACATATCTCAGAAACTACTATAGCTATGTCAACTAAACTGTATAGAGTCGTTTCTTTTAGGCATTTCCATATACAGTTCAAAAATGGAAGAAATCGGATAGTAACCACGCCCGCCTTCCATACAAAGGTTATGTTGAAAATCACTAAAAGTGCGTTAACCGACTAACAAAAAACGTCAGAAACACTAAATTTTATGGAAGAAATGTGAGAAAGAAGTTGCATCCAGGCTTTTTTTAAAAATTTAAAATGGGCTTGGCGTCGCCCACTTATGCACCAAAAACCATATCTCTGGAAGTACTCGACCGATTTCAATGAAATTCGGTACGTAATATTTTCTTAACACCCTGATGACATGTACCAAATATGGGTGAAATCGGTTCACAACCACGCCTGCAATCTCGATTATCAGTTTATCATGCGAGAGTATAAAATGTTCGGTGGCACCCGAACTTAGCCCTTCGTTACCTGTTCCTACTCTTTTCACTGGCTAGTCACACGGTACATTTCCTTAGTGAAACAGCACTTCCTTTTATCCGCAAAAGATGACGTTTTTCTGCGATTTTGTCCTTCAAACGGTCCATTAACGCTATGTAATAGTCGCTGTTGATTATTCTTCTTTTTTCAAGGTATGTAGTTAATAAAAGTTATCCCATGCGCATGTTGCTTTCCTTGTCACATATCGACGCAAAAATTTGGTTTTATTATGATATAACGTCTACAGTCACTGCTCCGAATCATCAACTCGTCGTTCTTTTTGGAGGAAAGAGAGCTCGCCCGGCACCCATTTTGCACAGAGCTTTCTCATACCCAAGTATTCGTGTATGATATGATGTACAAGTTGATAACTTTAGTGTGCCTGCCATATCGAACAACTTCACTTGACGATCTTCCAAAATTCGATTTGGACACTTTGAATGTTTCGTCGATAACAACCTCTTTTGAGTATCCACTGCGTTCTCCGTCTTCAAAAGGTGATATTTTATCAACACACCAAATTACTTTTTATCCAAATATTTCACGATAAGAAAATTTGCTTCACTCAAAATGATATATGTACATAATTCATAAACAAATGATCCGACAGCTGTCATATTTATACACACGCCTTTTAAAGGTCGGGACTAACAAAAAATTATATTGATTATACTCTAGTAGAGGCATCATCAAACCGGAACTTTTCATTAGTCAAAAAATATGCGCCTATTGGAGATTCCAAGTGCGGCCAGATCCTTCTACATCTGGTCTTTCCAGCGTGGTGAAGGTCTCCCTCGTCAAGAGTTATCCCGCGTTGGATTTCGACGCTGACGTTGTTGTTGGTGTTAATTCGGGTTCCAAGATAGAGGAAATTATCTACGACTTCGAAATTATGACTGTCAACAATTTCTGAACAACGCATTGTATTGATCTATGTGCTTCTAGCAATGGAAAGCAACGTGGAGTTTAGTCTTCATAGACAGGTATTCACGTCAAAACACATTGGCACATTGTCAACAATGACGAGGGAACCAAGACGCGATGCAAACAACCGTTTGTTTGATGACAGCAG
Organism: Bactrocera latifrons; assembly: GCF_001853355.1. NCBI lineage: Eukaryota > Metazoa > Arthropoda > Insecta > Diptera > Tephritidae > Bactrocera > Bactrocera latifrons. The sequence goes on from NW_017534631.1 coordinate 524,768, forward strand.
ATATTTCGTATTGTCCTCGTTTACAACCAAACCCAATCGACTCGCTTCCTTATCCAATGATATCAATATCATCTGCGTGCACCCGCAATTGTACACTTGAATTTTACCTTCTTAAATTAGCTCTGCAGCTCGTATTATTTTCTCTAGCAATATATTAAAGAAATCACACAATAGGGAATCTCCTTGTCTGAAATCTCCTTTGTTATCAAACGGCTCGGAAAGTCCTTCCAGATCCTGACGGAGTTTTTGGTGTTGCTCCACGTCAGCTTACACAGCCGTATTGGTTTTGCAGGAATATCAGTTTGCAGGGATCTAAAGTAACTTTGAAATCGACGAAGAGTTGATGTATGAATATCTGGTATTTGTAGATTTTCCAGATCTGAAGCCACGCTGATAAGATCCAATCTGTTTGTTGACGTTGGCCTTTAATCTTACACACGCTCGATAAAACCTTACATGCTTATACGGAGGCAGTTGGATCAGATTGTGGGATCCCTATTTTTGTTGTTTCGGCAGAGCACACTTAGGTTCTAATCGTCGGACATGCTTCAGCCACGTAAAAACACTTCCAATGAATATAATAACAAATATTCTGTGTGCCTATATCACAATTCAGCTACTCAGTTTTTAAATATATTTGACAGAATGATTATAGATGTATATGGCATTAATTGATTATAATTAACGAAATCTACAATATTAGACTTATATGCTATATTGAGAATACATAGTTTCAAAAATTTTATAAATTTAGAGAACAAATATTATATTAAAATGGAGTCATATCATAGCACAACTTTGTACACCGTAGATAACACTCAAAAGACTCATAACACAAGTAGAAACGTAAACTACGTCACTATAAATAAGTAGGTTCATATGTAGTTAATATTAGAAAACAATAGCGATACATATATACAGTTATAGAAATACATTTATAATATGCTTATGTTGAAAATCACTTCCTAAATATTTTTTTTTATTTTGGTATGCCAAAATTTGAAGCCCACAAGTCTTATCGGACAGCATTTTTAATTTACAGCTACACTCGACACTCGTCAGGGATCCTGTAATCGTTTTAATTATTGTTCTTCCAAACAGACCATCAGTTGTGATTCAAAGAGATTCAAACAATTTGTTGCCTACGTATACCAGAGAAAATATTAAAATATTATTAAGTAATTTCTAAAACTCTCACAGAGCACTTTTGTTTCTTAATGTTATCTCTTGTAAAATCAAAAGTTTTTCCATTTTCTACTCAAAATAAAGAAAGCAACGGGTTTTCTTCCATAAATTTTCAGTTTGCATCATCGAAAAAATATTTAGTCCAATCTTCAAATACTACGATTATCAATATTACTCTCAATATCGTTTATAGATGGCGAGGTTGGCTACATATTCATTTTTAATTTTACAAAAACGAGAAATCGTTATTTTAAAGCGTTTTATGATGTTGTCGAAATAAAATACATGGGAGATATTCCAGCCTTTAAGCACATTCGTGCTTCTTCTTTCGCAGCCATACTTTCTACAGATCAGCATTGTATTAAGTTTTGTAACGCTACTCAGTCTTCCTTAGAGAGTATGAAAGTTTAGGAAGAAAACTGGCCTTATAGAAGCGTGATGCTAAAAGCTAGCGCAATGAAACAACATCAGATTTCAAACTAATCTCATCAACAAATGACTTAACTTTAATAGAAAATATCGATATTCTTCTGGTAAAATATTTTCTACAATACCTGACTGATAGAAAGATAGAAAATAATTCAGGTTTTGCACTGCGAGCTATGGTCTATAGTGCCCAGTCCTATACCACATATGTTCACATAAGTCCAGCACCCTGAATAGTTCCGGGAGCTTGCTGGATTGAGGTGATGTGATCCCTGTTCACGTAGATGGATACACGGGCTCTGTACCTGCTGCTACAAATTGCTGGGCAATATAGAATCAGGTGTTTTGGAGTTTCCAATTTCATGTCGCAAAATCGGCAGCTTGCGCAAGAGACTATGCCAATGTTGGACAAGTATTTCTTGAGCCTGCAGTGCCCAATATAGAGCGCGACAGGGAGACGGAAAACTGATGACTGATAGAAGAAGTTAAACTTCTTTCATTAATAATGTATACATATTGTTTAATTCTAATTAAATTGATTTTATAACAACAGATTAAGACACTGTCCAAAAAATATGTTGTTTGGTCTGTATACATTGTGACAAAAAAGTGCCCGGTAATTGTTAAAAATATTTAATTATTCATCAAAATTTATTTTGTCGTCTTCAAAATAATCTGCACTATATGAAATTCACTTATGCCAACGATTTTTCCAGTCCTCGAAACACTTTTCATAAGGACTTTTTGGGTTGGCCTTCAGCCTTCATACATTCGGATGACATGACCTAGCCAGCGTAGCCGCTGTCTTTTAATGCTCTGAATCATGTCCATATCGTCCATCTAATGCAATATTCGCCATTGCCAATACGCAAAAGACCATAGATCTTTCGCAGAACCTTTCTCTCGACAACTCGTAACGTCGACTCACCAGATGTTGTCATCGTCCAGGCCTCTGCACCTTATACGAGTAGCAGGACAGGAATTATGAATGACTTATAGAGTTTGAATTGCCTACTCAGTCCGAAGTAACACCTGTTGGCAACAGTTATTCTGCGTTGGATTTGGAGGCTGGCATTGTTGATGGTGTTAATACTGATTCCAAGACAGACAAAATTATTACTCGAAGTTAATAGTGGCGTGGGAGCCAAGTCGGGAGTGTGACGGATGTTTGTTTGATGACAGAAGATATCTCGTCTTGCCCTGGCGAAAGCAGAACTAACCGGGTTCATCATCTCCTGTTGTTATGCTTTCACTGCCATTCAGCAGGCTGGAGAAGTGTTCCCTCTATACTCTGGGTATCAGTCACCAGATCTTCTCTGGGGGTTCCACAAGAGTATGCCATATTCTTCACTGTTTTTAATATTTCAAATCGACGGTCCTCCAGCATGGAACATGTCTTCAATTGCAATATCCGTATGTTTTTGTATCCGACTGTATTTAAAAGCTCAAAAATTTTTACGAAAGCTATCGGAGCTTGGAGGTGGAAATCTACAAATTACTTGACTCATTATACTTACAGTCATTAGCTTTAACCTTATTTCCCAATTGTTAAAGGGATCTAACTAAGAAATGCAGAGTATAAAGCTTAAAACATTGTGAAGTCTATCACATGATGACAGTTTGAAGCAACTAAAATTAGCCCACACATAAAACTTATTGGCGAATCTAATATTATTACAAAATTTTTTTGAATTACACTTATTATCATCATCACTTCCGCTTACACACTTTAGGACTCTTTAGAAAAACTCAAATCCTTTCACTGTCACATTTACAATTTCTATTTACTTGTTAGTATTGATTTCAATGGCAAAACTTTTCTATTTCAATAACCACTACACCGTGTAACACAAAACAAACCGAACAGTATTGAAAACTCTCAGATGAAACTAAATAATATATAAATTTGTATAACCTTGAAGAAACGTGTTGTTGCAAATAATATAACTTGAATTGAAATATGGAAAAGTGAAATATATTTTAGCAATGAGATCATAACTTTATACAAATAATCTACAATAAAGTGTTGAATTAATTGAATCTTCGTATAAATAAATATAAAATTACAAAAAACCAATTCAAATTTAAGCAGACGAAATTTAAGAATTGAGCACATATCGACATATTGCTACAAACATGCATATAAAGAATATCAAAATACATATGTACATATATAATTATCCATAAACAAATAAATAGGTAAATAACATTCTAAAAATGACATAAAATTTTTTTAAAATAAAGTTTAAAATAAAATTTTATTTCCATAAGACTGCCCATATTTCTCCATATTATTTCAAATTAATTAACATACACAGGAAATCATTTACAAAATTTGGTCTACCATAGCATACATATTATATTTGAAGATGCCAATAACATCCATGCGAGTGGAATTGAGAAAATCTCTCAATCGCAAAAACTTTCTTTGTCCGGATACATTTTGGTATTTGGGGGTAACTCCAATTGATGAAGCACAAAGTTTCAAACTTAAAAAAAAATTACTACTCTAGTCTGAATTTATAATATTTTTAAAGCTAAGGTTAGGGTTTTCCTGGTAGTATTTACAAAATATTTTGTATAACAAATTGTAAGTTCAATGTGTTCAACACCATAATGCAGAAGTAGTTCAGCTACTTATTTACTCTACAGTTTTACAAAATACACTTTATTATTCAGTATAATCTCCCTGAACATTAATACACTTGTTTGAACGATCCTCCAATCTGTGGACTCCATCCCTGAAGTGAGAATCCGGAAGGTCTGAAAAATACCTCCTCATTTTATGAAAAACGCTTGACACGCAAACATTTTTTGAGTTCTGGAGACAAATGGCAGTCGCTAGGGGCCAAATCTGCTGAATATGGTGGATGCTCCAACAATTCGAACTTTAATTCATGTATTTTAGCCATTGTCAAAATGCTCTTGTGACACGGTGCATTGTCCTGATGAAAAAGGATTTTTTTCTTCTGCAAACAGGAATCATTTTTCACGATTTTTTTCCTTCAACTGATCTAAAAGGTTGCGATAATATTCAGAATTAATTGTTTTAAGAGTTTTCAAGTAATCCACAAACAAAATTCCTTACGCATCCCAAAAAACTGATAACTTTCTTGGCCGATTTTTGGACACGAACTCGTTTCGAAGCCGAACAACCTGGTTCACACCACTCTTTAGCCTCTTATTTTGATTCAATGTCTTTTTAACGTTCGTTTATGAATTTCTTTTGGTGATATACCTTCCAACATATGAATATTATATAAATTTTACTGTGACACGGCGACACTAAATGGCTTGTAACAATTGATAGATTAAAATGAAACTTCACATACATTCATATAAAGTGTGTACCAACAAAACAAAAAATGGCTAGCAGCAACCGCCTCTCTTATCGAACGACAAAACTTATTGAACATAACTTTAAAACTCTTAATTTATACTTCAAAATCTATAATCTATAAAGAAATCCCCCTTGGTCCCAATACACTTGCGCCAAAGTTTTTTTCAATCCTCGAAACACTAGTTAAAATCAATTTCAGGAAAGCCTTCAATGCGCGTAGCGATTCAATTGACTGTAACGATTTCCCCGGAGTGGTCGTTTGAATTTTCTAAATAGCCAGAAGTCACACGGAGCTAAATCAGGTGAATACGGTGGCTGGCAGACAATTTGGCGAAAAACTCACGAAGTACAAATGCAGTAGGCGACGGTGCATTATCGTGGTGCAAAAAACAAGAGTTATCGGCCTATATTTCCAACCTCTTTTTACGAATAGCCTCGCGCAAGCGACCCATAATACTCAAATTTGAAATTAGAAAGTATTACAATTTTTGTTATATCAGTCAAATTGTTGGAAAGTCCTAGTCCTCTCGATGGTTAGCACTTTAGATTTTTTAGACCAAGTAATGTCTCCTGCTAAACAAGGGTAGAGCAGAGCAGTTCAAGGTGTTAATTAAAACTACTTTTGGCAATAGTACATAAGTAGTTGAGTGAAAAGAGAGTCTAATGATATTGCCTTCAAGGAATTAAGCAAAATATCTTGAATAAAATTAAAGAGCGAAAGTATTCCTGTGAACAGTAATAATTTATTTATCCATCGCCAAGTGTGAGGAAAAGTGACCGATTACTATTGATAACTTCGAGCCAAAAAAATTGCAATGAGCCTCCCGCAAACAATCAATTTAATCTATTCTTGCATTCATTTAGTTTCCATATTATTTTGATGGGTTAGTCCAACTGTAGGTAATTTATAAACCCCACACATAAATGAAATACTCATATTTGTATGGGAATATAATCTATCTGAAAATTAAAAAGTAACACAAATTGAATAATTTATTAATAAATACATACTAACTAACCGAGGAAATAATTTAATATTGTAACTATAAATTAAAAAAATATATTAACCTTTTCATAATCAAATAAAAATCACATAAATTGGGATATGTGCATTGATTAGAAGACCTCATGTGAATACAGACACTGACACAGACATTAATGATATAAATACAAAAAAATTGTATCAAGGGAAAATGTTGGTTTAGCCTTTCGAATTTGCATATTTATTTATTTACAGTGGAAATTAGAGAGTAGATTTTGTTAATTTTACGATATTTTTACATTTTTTATACAAACATAACGATAAATCGTACATAACGCTCACAAAGAGAAATATGTACTGTAAAAAAATTAAAATTAAACTATAAAACATATATCTCCAAACACATAGACATATATACTATACATATACATATACAAATATACAAAGTATATATAGAAATAATAAAAAATTTATAATGCATAATTAAATACATATTAGAAGAGTCTTACCACGAAAAACCAAATTTATATAATATATATTATTATATTTCTAATTTATGGACTTAGATTTACATTGACACACAAGATGGTTAGCTCCCTAGGATTTAGAGAATCAAAATTAGTTTTTATGTGTAGTGAAACAATTATATTGAAATATTATACTTAGAAATACTTAAAGTAAGTGCATACCGTATTACGGTACATACCAACAACCATATGTAGTGTGCAACAAAAACCAATATTTATATACAACATTGTTACATAATACAAATAATATAAATATGAATTAGCACAATAATTGACTATGAACAATATGAAAAAACAATAAACGTTAATAACATAGATACTTACATACAAAGTTAGATATTTTAGACATAAATTCCGAAATAAATTTGGGTTTAATTGATCTGTAGCGAACGAGTTTTGTTCTAATTAATTTCAAGAAATAGTAAGTATTGTTGTTAACCGAAGTGACATGTGTTGAAGTGTATGTGAGCGAGCGTTCAACAAAGTATATATAAAGTTAGCTTATAAACCTTCAAGTTTTAGACCGACATCGTCAAAGCTGCGAGCCTACGTCACTGGCTCCCACCTCACTGTTAACAACGTCCGTTGGGTTTAACGTGGGTACGTGCTGACGACAGCCTTAGCCCACGACGCTCAAAGACACAGCGGATCAAATCAATGCGTTGATCAGGGCGCTGAAAATGTCAGGCCTTCCGCAATGCAACTCTACATTCAGCCAGTTCTTCCTGCATTTGGGTTTTAAACACAACCACCACGATACTCCCCGAGGAGCCAGTCCAGATGAGCAGGTTGAAGCGAACTCTAAGGGCTCCTGCTCCATGTGATACAATATGTCTCCGATTAGACCACATAACCGAAACTAGTACCAGTTGAGCTCGCATACTGCTCTGAACTGGTGACCAGGGATTGGACCCTATATGCAAATTACACGCACACACCGTTCACTCAAGAAGAATTCCGAGCCAAAAGGCTTTCGCCGCCTAAACAATCCACCAGTAAGGGACGCTAATATATCGGCTTTCCGACTAGGGGAGATAACACCGCTAACATCTAAACGTTCATCAGTCCACCTAATCCCCTAATCACCCATATTCCTAATGTCCGAGTACATTGAGCATTCAGTAATTACATGCACACAGCCTCTACCGCCGCCGCACAAAACCAACCCAACCTATTAGATAGGTATCTCCGATGCAAAATTGTATGCAGAGGCCCCTGAGAAAGCATGGACTCCGACAGAATATGAAGACTGGTTTACCTCAACAAAATCAACGTCCCAAATGTACCCATAAGTCACTCGACTGTTAGCACTATTGTCCCAAAGTCTTGCCACCTACACCTGACCATATTATCTATAAGGCTCCTGCCTCCTAGATATCCCTCCCTCTCCACATCATCTTTCCAAGACGATAACAGAGTTTTACCGACGTGAAGAGACAACATTTCCTCCCTATTACGACCCCGCAGATCCCATAGATCTGACCCCAAGGGTCGTTCCTACTCTCTCTAACGAAACTCCACCAATATTCAATATCCCTCATCGCACAGCTAAATGCATATCCAAGCTGGAACAGACTGTCAGAATTTTAGCTTCGGGCACGTTGAAACTTTCAATCACTTGAATCACTGCCTCCTCTTCAAAGTTAACTTACACGTCCACCACTTAATTTTCCTAACCATGAAACTTTCACACCCCCTAAGAACCATATCATCCACCCCCCAAACTACCTCATAAAGACGAGGATTTTGCTCATCCCCTCTCCTAACTCTTCAAAAACTTCAATATATCCAGTACCGCTTCCCTAACAAAGAGTCCATATTGATTACAGCCAATACCAGTGGTATGCCATCGCCGGAATGGACTCTCATACCGCGAGGGAAGAGATTGAAGAGTAACCGTAATTTGAATCAAATTATGATCAATCAATCCCCATCATGTCACTCACGCCGCCAGACCTATCAAACGCCACTGTTGACAATCATAACTTCGAAGTCGTAAATAATTTCGCATTTCTTGGAATCACCATCAACAATAACAACAACGTCGGACTCGAAATCCAACGCAGAATAACTTTTGCAAACAGGTGCTACTTTGGACTGAGTAGGCAATTGAGAAGAAAAATCTTCTCTCGTCGAACAAAGGCCAAGTTTAGCAAGTCATTTATCATCCCCGTCCTGCTATATGGTGCAGAGGCATGGATGATGACAACATCTAATGAATCGCCAATACGAGTTTTCGATAGAAAAGTTTTGCGGAAGAGATATGATCCAGAGAGTTCCATGAAGATCGTCCCACATCACTTTTGTGATGCCATGCATATAAGTGCATCCAGCCAGCGTCATTTAGATTTTTTAAACCATCCCATGCTTTATAGAATTTAAATAAAAGAAATGCATTTATTGTGTGTGTATTAATGAAAATTTATTAAAAGTTAATAACTATTTCATAACTTAGTATGATCTATGAACATATGCATACTACTAATATGTTGTTGTTGTTACTTTATTTGTTGTAATTTCTTTACAACTCACTCTTTGTGCCTAAATATTTAGCTGAATTTCATAATAGTTTTATAGGCTCGATTATATTTCGTTTCAAAAATGAATTACATAGACAATTTATACAATTTGTTTAGAACCCTAGCAATTTCAGATTACAAGTGTTTACAAAATATTTTGTAAGTGTAGTAATATATACCTATTTATTCCAAATAATTAGGCGCACAATGCGGTCAATGTTTTTCTTTTATTTTTCAGTTAATTTTGTACAAGTAATGTTATTAGTGTTGCCATTTAAATTTTTTTATTCATAATTTATTTCTCTTTCCTAGACAAAATGCGAATACAGATATTTTCTTATATGACGAGACAAATTTTTGAAAATTTATTAAAAAAAAATTTTGAAAAGAAATTAAAAAAACTTTTTAAAATATTTTGAAACAAAAAAATTAAAAAATATATGTGAAAACAAATTTTGAAAAAATATTTGTGAAAAAAATTTTAAAAATACATTTTGAAAGAAATTTAAAAATACACTTTAAAAAATTTAAGACTTCGTTTTTTTTTTTTCTTCATCGTATAATATAAGTATAATTTTTTAGGTATGTATGAATACTTATAACTCATGTCGATGTGATAGTTGTTTAGGATTTAATGGAATGTACGGGTATTACAACAATTCGAATCAAATGCACGTTATTTAATGCGTTTCATAAATTGCCGTTATAAATGACAGTACCAATTTTGCAACACACACTGCAAATGTCATTCGGAAAAGCGTAAGCTAATAATTTTATTACTTAAACGACATTTGTGAAATTAAATTTCTTACTTAAAGCACAAAAGCCTTCATATAACAGCGAAAGCATTAATAAACAAATATAAAAAATGCAAAGCGCTTACATATAAAAACTGCAGAGATTCGGTACAACTTCTTCACTTCTTGCTTTTTTGTTGTTGTTTGCTTAATAATATTTTTTCACGCAAATTAAATTTAAAAAATTATATTACTAAAAAAAACTTAAAATAAAGAAAATGGACGGTATAAATTTACTTTTGAGATGCCTATGGTTTGAGTTCTTTTTCAAAAACTAATCTATAAAAGGTTATTTTGAAAAAAAAAAAAAAAAAAAAAAAAAAAAATTAAGAAATACCTATTAAAAACGTAAAACCAAACGACGAACTAAATGTTAGCAAGCGAGCATAATGCGAAAAAATCAGCAAAAAAAAAATACGACAAAAAATTGATTACATCCAGTTGGAAGCAAAAGTAAGTGGGTCTACTTTTTGGCAATATTTGTATATGGTATATGCCTATTGTTTTTTCTTTTACTTTGTGTAGATAAGAACACTTGACTTTTTAGGAATGCCGCGACGTCTAAGACCCTGCTGAATATTGTACCACTTCCAACTGGTCTTCGCTTATTTCAAAATTGGCAGTGTGACACGCAACGTCCAATGAGAAATGTTTACACTTTAATTTCGCTTAATTTTCTGTGATTTACTTTTGATCGTCATATATTGATTTTCGTGTACAGTTAAAAGCATCGTCTTGTTCACTTAAAGAATATTACTTTCTTTTTAGCCAAAGTTTTTTTATGGACTGCTAAAACCACTTAGTTTCGTTTTCAATTTTCACACGCATTTCGTTATACTTCTCTATGGCTAAACGTCTGCGTCGCCGTTTGTCATGTCATGCTTAATATAATTACATAATTATTATGTGTAAAATACATTTTATGCTACGCTAATTCATCGATTTGCTTTTGAAAACCACAATGAACAGTTTCTCCTTTCTATACGTGTAAGTATGTGTGTGTGTGGGTGCGTACGCTTACGTGCGTTGTATAGTTGTGATTGCAAAGTTGCAGCAGGCTGTGTAGAGTTGTAGCTACCGCGTCGACTACGTGCTCCAATTGCCTATGTGCTGCATGCCGAACTATATGAACCACTCTTTCCGTTTTGTCACTTGATGGCCAGTTCTCGAGTGCAAAACGGCCTCGTCCGGGTCATCGGCATTGTTGGCGCCCTCATCTTCGTGTGTCAGATAATCGCCTTTATGGCGGTGTACGTAGCGGCCAATTAAGAAGATCATGAGCAGCAATAGCAGCAGTAGTATGACCAAAATGACTGTAACGAAAGCGATGTATGAAAGTAAAATTGGTTTTTAGAGACGAATGGGTGTCAGAACTCACAGCCTAGTACAATAGAGAAGCCGCCATACGCTTTGCGCAATTTATCCTCATCGACAAGTGGTGGTGGACGAGTTTCAATTTCGATGGGCGGATGTGTAACGGGTTCCACGCCGCAAAAGTCTTCAGTCAATTGAGCTGCGTAGAAAAGCAGGAAAAATTATTATTTTAATTACATTAAATTTCTTTTCATTTGGTACACTTACTGCCCAGTGATTTCACGTTAGCTGGTGGATTCTGTTGGAACATCAGTTTCAGCGGGTAGATATCATCGAATTGCACACGCGACACGCAGCCCACAAAACCGTCTGTCATCGATTCATTTTTGCCTATGTACATGTACTGTATGTTGTTGAATTGTGCATCCGCGCTGGCTTTTATATCGAAATTATATTCGACTGGCTCGTAGTTGTCCACTGTTAGCACCACCGTGGAGCCGCCATTTTTACGTGAGAACCGCACATCGTGGTATTGACCTAAACCGAAATGTTTCTTGGGGAAAATTATCTCCTGACGCTCAAAACCGAAATCGAAAACACAACGCAAATGACCTGCAAAGGCAAATTCTGTGTTTAGCATGCGAAAGTAATAAAAGCATAGGCTTTCCAAAAAAACAACAAAACCGTTACACCCACCTGAATTCGATATTTGTATTGTCAAATATTCACCAGTCAAATTTGACGATAAACCGAGCAGAAAACCTTTGGGTATTGTTGTTGTAAATCCAACGCGTATATTTTCAGCAATCGTCGAACGGAAGGAGCCCTCAAACTCATAGCGTATAATCGAGCTTGTGCGCAAGTTGACGCCAATTTCTAAGCAAACAAAAACAAAACAAATTTAACAAGCGCTACTTAATATAAATGGGGCAAATTTGTAAGTTTACCATCAGCACATATTGGGCCCTTGAATGCGCTCCAACGGCAGTCACACGAGTAGCCATCGTAACGCTCAATACACGTGCCATTATTTAGACAGGGACTGGACTCGCAACGGCCCACACAGTCAGCGCTCACGCCGTAGAGACCACGCAGGGCATACTGTTTCAGATCCACCATTTTACCGTTGAGCAACAAAGCGCGTATGCAACCAACATAGCCGTCACGATACTCGGTCGTAGCGCCAATAACCAAATCGGATGTGAGATGTAAGGCGCGTACAGGACCTGGTGGCTCACGCACCTCCGCTTTGATGGAGCCGTCAACGACGAGACGCGCTTCCTTGCTGTTGAGTTTTACAAAATTTTTCATTATATATTAGATAAATTAAGGTAGAAGCAGTTGAGAGCTACGCACCGATTGCGCTCCACGCTCACTGTGTGCCACTGATTGTCGTTCAAATGATAGCTTGTGCCGACATTTACGCCTAGTGGTCCGCTGCCCGCTTGATATTGGAATTGTAATTTGTTGCCACCGTTTATGCTCAATTTGATGTAATCAGTCGGTCCAGTTGCATGGAAGAGTACAGCGTTTTCTTGTGTCGTCTTGAACTCTAAGTAAATATCACCCGAATGGCCCATATCGAATGGCGGCAAATTAATGGTGGCATCGGCAATGCGGAATGTCACCACATTGGTGAACAGATCATCGCCTTCGCAACGCAGCGAACCCAAAGTGTAACGCCCTTGTTTCTCATCGAGCGGTGTGCCTGTGTCGCCGAATTTCACCGCGCGCACCGGCAAATGCTCCTTTTCACGTATGTCGCCGCCATCCTCAGTCCATTCGAGACTATTGGAATCGCAGTTGCACCATTTGGTTGGATCGTGACATTTGCCCAAAATTCCGCACTCACATTTACGCGAACCGGGCAGTGCGCCAGCCCAATAGTCCATGGGTTGATTGTGGCGCGAAACCCACCAAGAGAAGGGACGGAAATTGCCGGCCTCAGCTGCAAGTAGTATGTGGGAAATTGTTTAATTTTAACAACTTTTATTTAGATAAAAAAGTGTATACTAACAAGGCGAATTGAAGAGACGCGATGAACGGCATGCGTAGCTCAAACGCTGCCAGCAGGTGTGTGAGCGATTCAGCAGCGCCTCAATTTGCAGCATATTGGCATCATACATGATATTCTGTTCGAAGGAGCCTGGCTCTTGGAAGCCATCCACAGTGGTTGTGTGCTCTTGACTGTGACTGAGTGTGGTAATGACGCGACCATCGGCTATGAAAGACGAAACGGTTAACAAAAAGTATGAGCACACTTCAAAAATATAAAGAAAGTTTCATTTTAACTTACAATAGAACTCGCAAGTAACGGGGAAGGGCTCCAATGGACCACTGCCGTCAACGTCAATTTTCAAATTAACGCGCTGATTCACATGACCCACATTCTTGTAGGCCTGGCACGAAAGTGGATTATTAGCTACAAAAATATACACAATTATTTACAAACACTGCGTTTAAAGCACTTCAAAAGCTTACACGTGTGACACACAGCGCCCGCATAGCCCGTGTTGGCACAGTCGCAGAAGAACTCCATCGAATTCTGGTGGCAAACGCCACTGTGCTGGCATGGATTTGGATTGCAACGATCAATCATTTGGCAGGCGTCCACCACCACCTCGTCACCGCAACACACCTCTTCGCCCTGTACCCAATCCTTGGGCAACTTATAATTGCCATCGACCAATATCATGCGCATGCAGCCCACAAAACCATTCTTATCCACGCCGCCAGCAATGTAGTAAACTTTGCCCGTCGATATTTGTATGTTCTTCGTTGTGGTCATCGGCCGTTGGTCGATGTCGAGCACCAAACGATTACGCCCAATTGTCAACACAAACGAATGCCATTTGCCATCGTTGAATTGTTCATCGTAGTTGTCCAGTATGATGCGTGGCTTATCGGCGAGTTTCATATCGATTTTCACCTTGCCAAATTCCAAGAACACACGCACATAGCCGCCCGAGGCGAAATCATGATGCAGCATTATGCCTCTATCCTCGTAAGTGCGGAAAAAGAAGGAAACATTCATAGTGCTTTGCGCTTCATAGCCCTTGATGCGCACATATGAGCCGCGTGTGGTGAACGTAACCGGGTAAATGGGTGGCGAGGGGCAGGCGTAAACGGTGTGGTATTTTGTATAACGGTACGCGTCTCCATATTCAAAACTGTCTTTCATCGCGCGTACGAAATTTGTCGAATTGATGAATATGTTTTCCATGCAGCCGGTGAAATTTTGCGTTACAATAATGCCTTCTTGAATATTGGGTACACCACCGAGGTAGAGCTAAAAGTAATAAACAATTTTATTTCATAATTAAAAAAAAAAAAGTAAACATAACCTCACTACTTACCGCACGATTCAAATTCAAGCGCGTGAATTCGCCCTTAATGCGGCCGCGTACTATGACACGATCCACCGAGAATATGATATCACGGCGGTTGCGCGAAATGACCACATCGTGCCACACATTGTCGTCCAACAGACTGCCCACGGAGAGCGAAGTCATCAAGCTGCTGCCCAAATCGAGATTCAATATCATTTTATTATCCTTCAGCTGCAAAGCGAAATAGTCGCCCTGTGTGCCGCGCGAGTACATAAGCAGACCATTGGCGAAAGCGGTTTTGAAACGGAAACGTATGGATTCACGGGTGGACGCCACTGGCTCATACTGCAAATCATAGGTGACTAGGCCGGTGCCGTTGAAGTACAAGTTCTCCGCAACTAAAATGAGCAAAGTGTTGAAATTAAAAAGTTTTTAGATTTTGATGTTGTAAAGTAAATAACAAGTCTGTCAGACTCACCATAATCGCAGCCATAGAGTTCCACGCGCATTGAGATGCGATCATGCCAGCGTGTTGGATTGATGCGCACCCACTGGGCAATTATGGGCACCTCGAACACATTGTAGTGTATGGAATTGCCATCGGAGTTACCCTTGAACATCTGTGGGTGGGTTTATGTTATGTGTAGTAAACATAACCTCAAAATTAATGATACAAATAACATTCAAAACAAATTCACCAAAACCGAGAGGGGTGCATAGTGTTGATCTTAGTAAACTTTCACCGACTGTGTTTGTTGGGAATTATATAAAACGTGTGTAACAAAGCACACAAATATACAAAGGAAAAATGCCAAACACAAAATGCATACATAAATGCTATAGATGACACAAAAGCACTAATTTTAATAATAAATTTCTAATAAATAAATAAAAATAATAATAATAAAAAAATAAGTGAATACGAAATTAAATAAATAATTTAATAAAAAAAAATAAATAAATACAATAAAAAAAGTTAAAACGAAAATTTAAATTTTTATAAAAAATAAAGTCACAAGGAAAAATAGAATCAAAAACATAAAACATGTAAATATAAAAATAATAACAAATAAAAAATTTTTGTCGAATTAAAGTTATATTCTTTCCCGAAAGCGAACTTATTAAAGAAATACAAACTCAATTTAAAAATTTTAAAATAATTTATTTTCCTTTTTTGTAGGAGTGGTTTTTTAATAAATTTCAAGTTAATTGAGTTTACCATGAAAATCGTGTTTATTAAACAAATATACAGTTTTTTAGTAATAGAAACTAAGAACAAAAATGTGTTTTTAACTTCGCTTTGAAAACAAATTAAAAGTTATTTGGTAAGTATTTTTTAGCAAATGTAAACCATAATATAAAAATTTATCTAATTTTTGTTAAAAAAAATGACGATTTGAAAAATATGAAAAAACACGTCAAAGCAAAATATCAACTTCTAACAATAACGGTCTGTGATCTCTGAAAGATATTAGCTTTCTTTATACAACCTACCATAAAAATTATATCTGATCTACATAATTTATGTTTTTAATAGCGTTATCTATAATATAAGGAGCTCTTATGAAAGGAAACAGCAACGAAAGAAATGTCAGAGTTGAGAAGTCGAGCTTTAAACAGATCGTTTTAAACCCATTCTCAAAACAGTGATTGATTGCTTAAGGATTATAATTTATAACTTGAATAAGACAAATATTGTTCTAGGAATATTTTGTCGAAATTTCAAATTTCTTGGAATAGACCAGAAAAGTAGTAAATATTTTTACCCGACTAAGGGTTGTATATTAAGGGGTTTCTTGGGTTTAAAAAGCTTTAGAATGTTGTTCTAATTTTTCAAGTTAATCCGAGTAATAGTTTCGGAGATGCAGCCTTGAGAACTTGTGCGCTCGAGGCTAGCTAGGCTAAGTGCGTCGGATTTAAACGCGTTTTTGAAATCGGTTGGCAAGATTTCTCGAAAACTACTCAACCAATCTTCATGAAATTTTACTCAGACTTTTCAGATACAATTCCTAAAGACGTAGACGAAGAATTTTTTCGATTACATCCATTTAAAAAATTTTAATTTTTTTGTAAAAATATCTGCCAAAAATCCAATTTTCTGGTTTTTTTCTTCGACCATAGTTTTAACTAAATCACGTATTTTTTCGCTTAAGACGATCCTGTAAGGAGTTATCCTGCCAGCGCCGGCGCATCTTTTTTCCGAAGGATCAGCGGAAATGGCGCCGCAACGGCCGAGTTTAAAATATATGTATATTTCCAAAAAAATTTTCTTAATAGTTATGTTTGTAACAATTCTAATAAAATATTTTATTTTTTATGTTTTTACCCGAGAAAACCCACTTAAGAGAAAAAAATACTAAAGGTGATACTTTTGCTCAACTACTTTATAAATTACTGCACCATGTTTAGAATTTGATGTCAGAAATATTAAACAATGGGCTTAACAATGTTTTCCACACGGACCGCTTACAAAAACGTAAAAGGTCTGACCAGAATGTGATAAATTTTTTAGAAACTTGTGATTTTCGAGAAAAGTGTAATGAAATAAAACACTTTCATATGAATTAGCACTAAAGAGATTTTTGAAAAAAAAAGGTTAAAAAAAAAAAATCATTCAAAAACACAATTGAACAATGGAACAAGACAATACGACAATTCTGATCTAGTACTATCCACAAGCATCATCTATTATCGTATTTAAATATTCGTAACTTTACCTGCGGCTCATTCGAGGGATTCACATACGAGCGCCAGTATTCGCCATCATCCGAATACTGCACAATATACTCGGTAACAAATTCTTGCGTATGCTTACGGCCCATTGTGGCGATTTTGCGTGTCTTGCGTGCTTCACCCAGATCGAGTGTTAGAAAGTGATTGTAAGTATTATCGATCGGTGTCCAAGCGGAGTCGCCTTTATTGTTTAAGTGTTATTTGTTATTTACGCAGCATTTTGTGTTTTATTTGTTAATATAAATGGAAGAAAGTGTGTTGGGGTTAGTGAGACAGTGTAGTATATGTATATGTATGTAGATATAGACTGAGGGATATAGAGGTTGCATCGAAATCTCACCTGCGTTAAGTTGCGTTACAATATGACATTTCTATTGTGTTACAAATGTAAATTTTTTATTTTATTTTTTTTTTTTTTGCAACGCTACAACGCCGCTTTATGCACCCTTTATACTGAAATTACATTGTTTATGAATTGGATGTTAACTTTTTTGATAATTTCTTAAACACACACCATACAAACGCAAATCTCACGCACACCATGAAAAAAAAATTAATGAATAATCAAAATAAAAATATTGTACAAAAATGTTTAAAGCACCAAAAAAAATACACATTATTTATATTTTACAACAGAAGTATAGATAAACACTACAGAAATCTAAAAAAGTAAAAAAAAACAACAAAAGCCAAAGCGAATAATTAAAATAAGCGCATTAGCAGCATTACTACGGATTAGCACAATATTACCGTTACATAAAAAGAGGAAATACGTGTGAGCAAAAAGTAGTGGTGGTAAGTCCTGCTGAGTGCGCCCAAGCACCATTCTGCAGTAAGCCACTGCAAATATGCAAATGCAGCGACTTACAGCGTCGTTGCATATGTCAGTCTTGTGTCATATTTCGAATTGGAATGAGATTCCTTTTAACATATGTCATGCATATTTTCCCTAGTAATAAGTTTGACGCATTTCTGTTTTCTTTAATTACTTTTATACGCAGTTTTTTGAAGCCATTCACTTTTTTTTTTAATTTTCCATGTATATGTACGCATTTGTATATACAGCTGTGTGTGTTAACGTGGGGCTTACCTTAATGTTGCCACCTGGTTCTTTATAGTCGGCAAACTCCAAATCAGATATGCCATAACTAATTGAATATTCGGTGACATACTCATCGCTGTGCGGTCGTCCTTGCAGCGCGATGTGTGTCACATTTCTCACATAACCCAAATCGATGATAAGACGTTGATCGAAATCGGAATTTTTCGCGGACCACGAAGTACCGGCTATACAAAAGTATATGTATACATTCATACATATGCGGGCGTGATTGTAGGGGAGTAGTCAAAAAATAAAAGAAATGGTAAACAAAAATATTAACTACCAAACTTAAGACAAATGATAAAGCTCTAAAATGATAGATATATTAAAGACATACAAAATACGAATTTTCAGTTAATACTATTTAAAGTAATATTTTACGATTTCTAGAAAAATTAAATAAGTAAGGTTAAATATATTTAATAATTAAAATTTGCATACTAAACTAACTAATTGGAAGTAAAAAAGTACAAGAAAGTAAAGCACATGTAAGCCGCTTTCTCAAAGGTCCCACCCCGTCGCAACAGCTTGTTTGTCGGAACTATCATGAGATGACTTCGATTACAAATATTTTATTTCTTCTCTAAAAGTTTTGCAATAACAACTGCAACAAAATGTTAGAAAACTTCTATAGAGAAATAGAATAGTTTCACTGCTCAAAACTAGATTAAATCACCAAAATATCAGTCCAACTTAGTTTTCCTGTGAAAGGGTTGCATGTCCCTTTATACCCACTTATCAAACACCGCTTTGGTTTGGGTTCAAATTTGTCGACACAGCTCCATGTTGTTGTTGTAACGGGTACCTAATCCCCGGTACGATGGTTAGTATTAGCTAAGCTGTCGTCGTCATTCAACGGAGGGCCCAATAAAGGGATCTGATGGCATCGGACCAAAGGGAGGAGGAAAGAGGAGTGTCAGATGAGTGGAGTTGGTGGAGCAAACAAAAAAGTGGCCATTGTCATGAAGAGACTCATTTCACGCAGGGTATATACTCGATATGAACGGTGTCCATTCTGGATATGTACGATTTTAACCTACTACAGTATTCAGAATGAAGCTGCGCAAGGGTCACTCTGGTTTCTCGCGGCAACTCTAGCTCTTTGTCTGCAATGGATGTTGGTTTGACTACAAGTACGCCATTCACTGAGAGGGAAACGCTAAAGGTGTTAATGGCTCCACTGTGAATGGCGGTTAGCGCTTGTCGGAAGTTAGTTGCCTCCGAAGTCTGGTCGGCATATTGTTTAATGGTGTCGACTTAGTCGATCAATGATCTCTCGATACTCCTAGAAGGCGATTCCGCTCCAAGCAGGTAACTGCAGGAATACCATTTGTAAAAGAGTTGATTATACTCCTTAACTATGATCATACAGGCCTCAATAGGCAGGTGCTCGATGAGAGACATCAAGAGGCATCCTGTCAGAGTTCGGAGTGCAGTGTTCTGACAAATTTGAAGCTTCCTCGTCTGCGTTTCAGGCGACCATATTGGTACTTTGGCTATAATCGCATACGTATGAGAACTGAAGGAGCGCAAAATTTCGAAAGTCGTCACACCTAAAATTTTAGGGTTATTGACTGTCGGGGAATATTAACGCCATCGACAACAATATTAAGGTCAAATCTGAACTCCTAAGTCCAGTTTGTGAATATGGTCGCTTTATATTTTTATATCCTGGAGATCGACTTTTAGATCAAGGGGAGTTTCATAATGAATCGCCAATTATTAGAGTACTTAGTCTTACCATAAACTCTGTAAATATGTTTATTACGCATACAACGAGTACAAAATCCCAAAAAATGTCCATATCTTGAAAGGCGGTACACCTCTTCACTTCTGTATCCAGTAAAACTGGATAAAAGTGTACCAGGAGCATGTTTTAGAAGGCGGAGTAAAGCAGTTAAGCAAAACTCTCTTGAGTGCAGAATATTGAATCTTGTATAAAGATTCTGCACAAGACAAATAGCACCTAGAGAACATGATCTAGCGAATACCGCACAGAAATGTGGAGGGTCTAAAAATCTTCATCTATATAAACGCCCTGACCTTGTAACAGAACTTTTGGCTAGATTAGGTATTTTAAATTTTATAAAGATGTATTATTTTTATTTTTTTATTAAATGAAAGCCTCTCCCAAAAAAATTTCACAAAAGAAACGTTTTTTCTGATTTGCAAGTCGATCGAATCAAACGTTACATAAATATCCTGGCAATAATAAATCACAAACAGTTGAATAAGTTTGTATCCTACTTTCAACTGAATGACATAAAATCATGCACAATTAGTTAGTTACCAGTTTTGTTTACCCAAAGCAAACCAGTATATCGATTGATTTGTAAGCGTGACACCCCCGCATTATCAAACACGTTCTAACGATTGTGTCGCACAAATGGAAACACGTGAACGCCGAACGATAAATTAACTAAAGCGAGGTGGCACATACAAACACTCGCACAATAAGAACGCGAAATCCCTAAATATTAAAAGGCAAAACCTAATGACAATGACGACTGAAGGCACACAAATAGCCCAAGCAGAAACTACAATTGAAATGGCAATAAATGGATTTTAAGAAGGGAGTGTAGCTAATGCCGCACGCGCTAAGCAGCAAACAACAACAGCTATTGTAGGAGTCGGAAATTGTGGTGCCAAATGCGAACGCCAAGGACAGCACGACCGGACTTACGGACGCGTTGTGAAAAGACAATAAATTTTAAATTGAATAGGTGACAGACTAAAAAAGAAAGCAGCAAGAGTGAAAATAAAATCGAAATCTAATTGAACTGATTATCAAAATCACCCAAAATTTGCTACTACTGAACACAATAACAACTCAAAGTAAAGTCTAGTGCTCGAAATTGAAAGGGTCGCGAAGCAAGCAAACTACCCTTATAGAATGCCTGCCAACTAGGGGGATAGTGCAATATTTGGAAATAAAATCATTCTTTTCAGTTTTTTCTTGTTATCGCTTTGGTTGCTGCTGCAGTGCTCTTTGGAAGCACACGAATTGCTATTGCAATATGGCACAGCATCGCAATACGTGTGTGTACTTATTTTTGTATGCACGTATATACATACATATGCACTTGTGTTTACAATTTTACTCTGAAAGGTCGCTCGAGTTTGAATTGCTGATATTTCTTGTTCGAGCTTGACAGCAGTGCCAAAACTAAATGGTCATGCGGCATAACAAATATGCTTGCCATCTAGCAATTCAATGCTTGCAAGGGACACTCAAATGCTGTAAATTTTCACACAACTAGGGGAGACAAATGTACATGGTACATTCACATGCCCACTTACCGTGTATAAAGGTTAAAGCTAGCACAAGGATAGAAAATCGTAATGCAAAGAGGCAACGACGACACGGGGCACTGCGGTCGTTCCGTGTATACTTATAACAACAACAATTAAAATAAATAATAAATGGTGCAGCGCTCGAAAGCAAAATAGCAATTGAAAGGGTTCCGTGTTGCATTTAAATGTTTAAAGTTCATTGAATATGATTTGAACCGATCGCTTACCGCAAACGGCAGGTGAGAACTAGTGTGAGCTTGAAGGACCGCTGAAATATGGGATAATTTTTTTGTTCGATATCACAGCAAGAATTCGTAGAATTTGTTTTAAGGATTTTCCGCTTCATTAAGTTTCATGAAATAAATAGTTTTTGGTTAGCTGAATAAGTACTGAGTTAGTGATTTTGATAATTTGAGGTTAGGGTATATTTGTTTGTATATACTCATAAGTTAATGTATAGAGGTATTTAAAATTTATATATTATTATTATGTACACTTGTGCTCACACAATTAAGCCACATAAACGTTATGGTGTACAAATTCATAAAAGTTGAATTTTATTGATAAA
>NW_017534631.1:548468-602616 GCF_001853355.1 Bactrocera latifrons
AAACGTAGTTTTGCTATGCAGTGGCTTAATTATGTGAGCACAAGTGTATATATATATTTTGTTCTTTTAAAGGTTTTATTTATACCCTGAATAGGGCAAATTAAATCGGAGCATTATGAGATTTAGCTGCCAACTGATCTATCAAAATCTCGTTCTTATATGTAAAAAAAAAAACTCATTTACCATTCATTCTAGATATTTTTTATACACTTTTATTTATTTGCCAGTTTTTTAATATAAAAATGCCTAATAAATTTCTAAATAAAATTTTGTTCAACAGCGAAACTTACTATAAAAAGTTTAAATTAAACTTAAAAGAGTTCTAACATAAAATCAAAGTGTGTAAATTACCAAAAAAATATATTATATAAAGTTACTACAGCTAAAAAGCGAAAATAATTTACGTTACAATAAAAACAATTAATATTAAAAATATATTTTTATTCATATATGTATGTATATACATACATCCGGAATACAAAAATGCGTTTATGCCTAAAACTATTTTGTGGTATAAATACAAGCAGGAACTATCGCTTCAGTTCTTTTTTTAAAACTCCTCTACAGTATTCTACTATCTCAGCGTCTGTTGCTTTTTCTGTCGCCACCAAAAGGTCTTCAATTTTTACGAATTCAAACTTTCCCAGAACTGGCTTATAATTTTTAAATGCAATTGCTGCACAATACTTTGGTTCTAGTAAATGCTCTTCAAAGTGGAAATCATTTTCGGGTAAATCATTGAGGTGTAATGTTGTACCGGTTAATGGTGATGCCGCAACATCCAACTCACGCGTAGTATCCACGGTGAAACTGATCTTTTGCAAATCAACAGTTATGCCCACACCAAGTTCTTTAACATACGCCTCTTTGAGGCACCAATGACGCATAAACGCCTTCACTTGGTCGGCCTCATTATGCTGTGGGTGACGTATATAGCGCCATTCACTGTCAGAGAATTTACGCTGCATTATACGAAAGAATTCAGCTAGATTTTTGCCTCCACTATATTCAAATTTCATAACATCAACGCCAACTCCCACTTTTGAAATGGCGGTAGTATTAGGTGCTGTAGCTGCTGCTTCTAAGTCGCTTTGGGCAGAAATGCCTGCAAGCACTACAAATTTCCCCTGGTGTGATACATTGAATGAGAGTGGATAGTGGCATTTATCTTCTGGTTGTACCCAATAAGGTTTTCCACGTACATCACGTGCAAATCGCACATCCTTATAGTCGACACCACTATGGACACTGACGAATTTTCGCATTAACAGGCGGCCAAAAAGAGACGAAAGGAAATCATCTAGAAATACGAATTTCATCAATCGATCCCGTTCCTCAGGCTGTATGACAGCGACCGCCTGTGCAAGTTGCGATAATGTTGGACTCCAGCTGGCCAAATCAACGGCCCAACGAGTACATTTATGTTGCATCATTGCCTTAAACTTTTGTAAACTATTTTATAGTATTTTTATTTAATTTTCTTTATTAAAATCAAATTTACTAATAATACATAACAAACAAGTTGATTCCAATTGAAAACTGTCGAAATGTCAAAATGTGCACAAAACAAAACTCAATGAGTAATAAAAAGTGTAAGAGAGCGAATTGAGCACATGCAGTGCTACCAACCTCTTAAGCGCAAAGCGATAAAAAATGTAAACATACCGTAGTGAGGGCAGAATGTGCTAAAAAGCTACTTTGAATGAAATAAAATGGTATAATAGTTTTTAATAATTACTTATAAAAAAAAAATAATAATAATAATAAATAAATAAATTTAATTAAGTTCAAAATATATACATATGTATGTTGCTATAATCATCCAATAGAAAAATGATACACACAACTAATAAGTTGATTACATTCAAAAGAACCGGATATACTTAGTACGTGCATATAAAACTAAAAATAAGGCAGATATATTCAAATGCGATATCAATAAATTGTTTTTAAAATATAGAATTGCGTAAAATACTGAAGAAATAAATGCCAAAACTCTATAACATCATGTCGAATACACTTGCTTGTGGTTAGCTATTTAATAAATAAACTATAAATAGCAGACTTAAAGAGACAAATAAGCTTCATATAAAACAAAAAATATTTGTTCCATTTACTAAAAAAGCAAAAGTATGCTTCTATTATCCGCTCACACAGAAACTTCGCCACTGTACTTAAATGTATAAATTATTGTATGATACTTTTAACACCGTAAAATTTTGAACACACGAACTCGCTTTCACAACATTTTATGATTCATAATAAATTATATGATAAAAATAAAACTTATTTGCTGTATTACAGCCAATACAAGGATACGTATGTATGTATGTATATTTAGTCTATAATATATTATTGAGAGCAATTTTTACCAAACCATTTGTTTATAAAAAAATAGTGGAATGCTCAATGAAAATAAAAGTATATGTGAACAAACAAAGTTATAAATCGACAAACCCCCTAGTAAGGTTTCTGATAAATGGCCATACATACATACGTATGTATATTTATAAATTATAGAATTAATCTTTTCATATATCAAACTAGCAGCAAGCAACACTTCATCAACACTTACCATTAAGGCGCGCCTTCTCCGGACCTCTATCGTTCAAAGATGAAGTGGCCGTAAGAACAGCATGCTCCATAAGTGGTTGATTACAATCGTAATCAGAGAAGTAGTCGTTATAGGAATCTGAAAACATGCAAAGTTTTAAAATTCACATCTAGGAAATAACGCAACATATGTATGTAAGTTTTAACTATGTGTTCTTAATTTATAAATTCATTGTTTGTTTTGCTTATAATGTGACCCACATTCATAAACACAAAGTTTTCTTTTCTGGCACTCATCCAGCTGAAGTTGTCAGTTCTCGTAATTAAGTTTTCATATCTGCTATTTTAGTTTAATTAAAAAAATTGGAACAAGCTCTCACATTTCTCTTCTTGAATAAAAAATAGCAGGAACAAATTATTGGTATTCTTGTTGCATGCATTTTTGTGAAGATGTGTAATTTTCTACAGCAACTACCTACTCTCGTTCTCGACAGCCTACATACAAGCCAGCAAACTTATGATTTTGACAAGTAAACAGAAACGTGATATAAAGCTCTTTTAAATATTATAACTTACAAATAGACTTGGGTATGCACCTTACCATGAGCATTATCCTGCTCATGAACATTTCCCAAACATATTATATACACAATTCCATAAATATATGTTATTACTCATATTTATGTAAACAAGACTAACAACACCCTACCTTCGTTTGCAAAATAAACCACCCTTTTTTGAGTGGTGCAGACAATCTGGCTGTCGCCGTCGCCTGTGTATACTGTTTGGGTTGTTTTGTGTTCATGCTGCCTTATCCTGGCTAAGTGCCACTACTCAAGTGCGACTAACAAAAGGATAATGCAACAATTCTTACATGTATGTGGGGTTTTAAGCTTTCTTTACTTATTTTCCTAAACTAAATAGAAAAACAGAATTAATATAAAATTTTAAAATTAAATAGCATGGGTCTAACAAAGATCAAACATTTGTAATGAAGTTTATTTCTTAACATATGAAGTTATATGTATATGTACATTAAATAGATATTCCCAAGTTCCATTTACTATGTATATGTAGATGTTTGACTATTGCTTGATCAATTATGTTGTTGTCTAGGAGTTTGCAAATATGCCAATAGTTGTTTAATCGAAGTCACTACTAGCTTTTACGAAACCTCCCAAATGTAAAATCAAAGGAGCTTGTCTGGAGCATTGCCGACGTTTCTTTTTTTTAATATGTACATAAATGGTCTCACAATAGCAAAGCCTGAAATACCAACATTAAATTCACGTGTTTGACATGGTGCTGAACCTTTGACCGAAATATCTCGCATGCGCATTAACTGCTCCGGCAGTATGTCATAAAACGCCGGTGCCAATTTGTGCTTGGTAAAGTGTATACATATCCAACAGCAAACTATTGCAAATACTACATTCATACGTACACGCAAATTTATGTACTTAATTAAATATTCTTAATAAAAGCTACATGATCATGTTTCTTATGAAATCTTTAGATAAGGCAGTTTTATGAATCAGCGGTCATTACCTTTATACATAATATTGAAAAACAAAAACGACAACAACCATTAAGCTTGACTATACCCTTTCCCCCTTTCCCAAAATATGGGTGTTGCTTTCATACTCTCTGTTTTGACTACCTAGTTCGTAAGCTATCTAGCGCTGGAGCGGACAAGTTCAGCTTTAATACGCTCTCCGCGTTGATCACACGTAAACGGCTTTGAGCGAGTATGGACAAATAATTTGTTACCAACAATATATGTGAGCGTAAATAGCCAACATGTTCAATTAACCACAGCAAGAGCAACGAATGATGAGACATCGCCATTACGATCTCAATGTGGAGTCACACCCAAAAAAATTATAAATGTCAGAGGTATAATATTATAATAAATTTTATTTTTCCACATACTTTTTCTTATAAGTTAAAAAAAAAAAAGCCGAGAATAAAACAATTGCCTTTTCTCCAATTCTATAATTACCTGCAGTAACATTCCGTATGTTGCAGCTTATGAAAAAAATTCCACAACAAAGCAGCGCTGTCGTCAAATCAAAGGCATTCATTATTGTATAATATAATTAAATATACAGATTTCAGTTAGAATTCATTTAGTACATTGGTGAATGCATGAAAAATATTTTGCACTTGTTAGGCGTCCACCTGATAACCACTTTTTAATAATTTTTTTTTAGTTGTTGGCAGTGAAATTTATTTCTGCTGCCCAGCGGAGCTCTAGCTTGACACACCAGCACAATTTACAGCACTCGCGATATTTCTTATCGTAATGAATCCAACTCAAGCATGTGTATAATTATTTCTTCTTATAAAAATGTACTTTTAAAATTTTTGTAGAATTCTTATAGCACAAGATAATACACTAAATATTAAAAACCATCACACCGCTGCAACGAAATATTGTTCTTTACAACTCCACGTTCGAATCGAATTTGAATGCAAGAGTTTCAGCTCTCTCAAATAGCTCTCTTGTCTAATTTGACATTCCAATAAGAAAAATGTTTAATATAAAATGCAAAAGAAAGTAAATGTTGGCAGCATTGCAAAACAGGGTTGCACTAAACATTTTTATTTAGTTATTTTGTATAAAACTGCCCTAGTAAAATTCGGAAATATCTAAAAGTTATTTATTACGACTATCATAAATCAGTATTCCTTATTGCTGTAATTAAGTTTAACAAAATTAAGTTTAAGAAGATATACGCACTTTACAGTTTGGAAGCAGCCCAACACAGGGTTGTGTGCAATCACACATATTTAACTTCTATGTTTATACATCAATTTTGTTTTGTGGCACAGTTTGACAAATAAAAACGAATTCAATAACAACAGTTGCCTAAATTGGTAAACACAAGAAATTTTTACTAAATGTAAAATTGTTAATTAAAGCAAAGTCTAAACATGAACAGCCTCAATATACCCACGGATTTTGGCCCGGATTCAGGCGGGCGTGTAAAAGGTTTGGTTATAGTTAAGCCTATTGTATATGGTAATATTGCACGATCCTTTGGCAAAAAGAACGAGGATGGACATACACATCAATGGAAAGTATATGTAAAACCGTATCACAATGAAGATATGTCCGTTTACGTGAAAAAAGTTCACTTTAAATTACACGAAAGTTATGCCAATCCAAATCGAATTGTAACGAAACCGCCTTATGAAATTACCGAAACAGGTTGGGGTGAATTTGAAGTAGTCATCAAAATATATTTCCATGATCCTACAGAAAGGCCGGTAACTTGCTATCATATATTAAAGTTATTCCAAAGCCCTGTGGTTGATGGTGAGCTATCGAGCACAAATTTAGACAATACCAAACGAATGGGCGCTGCTAATGTGCATTTGGTATCCGAGTCGTATGAGGAAATCGTTTTCCAAGAGCCCACTCAGCTAATGCAACATTTTCTCATGAACGTACAACCGTTAACAAGTGGGTCATACACACATGATACCGACTGTGAGTGTTATAATCTATATTTTTTGAAAATATTACAATATCTTTTTAATATATAGTTGAAACAAAGAAAGAGAAAACCTTGGAAAATATAATTGATGTAAAAGGAAAAGTAAAAAGTGAAATAAACTCCCTAAAGGACAAGTTAAAACTAGCACGTGAAACCATAGCGAAGTTCAAAGCGGAACTTGCTAAAGTACAAAAGCCACCTACTTCATAAATATTTAAGCTGAACTTGCAAAAAAGTTAAGAAATTATTATAAGAAAAGATTTGTAAAATATTTAAATAATTACAGATACAAATACAACTTTTTTATTTCTTTGAAAAAATATATGTTTTATTTATTGATAAAATAAATCAATTTGCAACAAATTTGTGTTAATAGATTCAGACAATGTCCATAAATTGCAATTCAGATAATAGCATCACGGTATTAGGTAATGGCCGTGGTTGCGGTGAAAGAACAGTTATAGTCTGTCTATCCATATCCACATCAGTACTGAAATGATTAAACAAAATCTCTCAAATTATGATTCAGAAAATATATTTTTTATATTACATACACGCAAACAAAACCAGCCACATTAGTTCCAATCACGTCCTCATCGGTCGATTCAGCAAAACTAATCGCTAAAATATGATGTAGCAATGATGGGCTGGGCGTTACTGCCACAACCTTGGTTTTATTGTCTTCCGCTTTCATACCAATAGGCATACAGGAATCTGGCAACGGCGGAGCGCCAATTTTGTATAGCTTCAAATCTTGAAACTTCACTTCAAATGAGAATGGATAGAAAGGTGTTCGATAGCCGTAAAAGTATTCCTTAATACGTAGGTCGCGCTGTTCACTACGTAAAGCTCGACTTCGTTCCACTACACCACCACTTTTTGGCAGCAACACGACTCGCACAAACGATGGCATATCCCTCAAAAGCTCATTATACAAACGCTCCTGATCCAATACAAAGATAGCGTTGACTTCGAAAGCCTGTGCTGTGTGCAATAAGTGAGCGTAACCGTCACCCTTTACCCATCCACAGGTGTTTATTATCATGCCGGAATGTTTCGCTAAAAATATGTACATGCAGATATGTTACCGGACAAAATTTATATTTACTTACTTCGTTTGTTGACATTCATGGATTCCAGCGTTACTTCTGCCATTTTCGATACTGTCGCTTTATATAGTACATTATTACTACCTGGGCCTTTATGACCGAAGTGATACACTAAGGGTGCAGTCTGAGAAAAGCCCTCTTCAATACTGGCTGGACGTTCAATGAGTATTGTAGCAATAGTACCTGGTATAGAAATAGATCCTTGTCCGACGTCAATATCAGCGTATAACGGACGTCTTCCAAGTCGTACAGCATAATTAAGAAATATACGAGACAATGTGCTTTTTCCTACGTCTAATGGTCCTACAATCATTGCAATTGGTCCACGGTCATCCTTTTCTTCAGCGCTAGCACGCATTTGCTCTAAGGCCGCATGACAGTTTAAGTATTGTACCATTGGCGTCTCCTTTGAAATGTAACTAACATCAGTTTTGCCATTTACATTTAATACGCAACCATGGTAGGTAAAAATTGCCACTTTCGCGCCAGTTAGAAACTCGTATTTTTTCTTTTTAACCAATTCAGTACCAAACATTTCGGCAAAGCCAGAAATGAGCTAAAAATCGCACATTTAAATTATGAAAATTGTTGTAATTTTTTAAACCCACCGTAACGAAAACTTTCGCATCCTTGTCTTCTATTTCAAAACGCAGTTCAGAATCTGCTTCCAATGTGAATTCTTCGCCTTCTTTGGCCTCGTCAGTCATTGCTCAAAACAGTTTGGTGAACAAAATATAATATAATTAGCCAAACAAGGTAATATTTTCGAGAATTCTCTCTTCTTTAGAAAATCGCCTTTCACGCTAAATATTAAATAGTTCTGTTATTTTGTTCATAAACAGCTGATATGCAGGGTCTTTGCAAAATGCAAAGCGATCAGTAAGTTATTCCAGGCATAGTGTATACATGGATGTACAAAACAACAATTATTTTTTCGTAGTATTGAATTAAACACTTTTTTATGGATAATTTGCTTGATTATAAGAAATATAATGATTTAATTATTGTATCACAGTAATTTCTTTAAAATTTCTTAATTTGTACATAATAGTCAAAGATTATAACTTGGATTATAAAGGAGCGCAAAAAAAAGTTCTATCAAACTTTTAAGACTGCGTGGTCACCTTAACGTCAGTCAGAATATATAATAACAGCTGGGAATGCTATCGCAATTTCACTATTGTGAATAACTAATATTTATCAGAACTTATAAATAATAAAATCAAACTATAAACAAACTATTTAACAATGAGTAATATTTATATTCAGGAACCACCGACTTCAGGAAAGGTAAGATGTTTTTTATATCAAGATGGCAATTAAAATAATTTTCATATATAGGTTCTCCTCAAGACCACCGCTGGCGACATAGATATAGAATTATGGTCTCGAGAATGTCCCAAAGCATGTCGTAACTTTATACAACTTTGTATGGAAGGATACTACACTGGCACAATTTTTCATCGCGTAGTCAAAGGCTTCATTGTACAAGGTGGTGATCCCAATGGC
Source organism: Bactrocera latifrons (assembly GCF_001853355.1). NCBI lineage: Eukaryota > Metazoa > Arthropoda > Insecta > Diptera > Tephritidae > Bactrocera > Bactrocera latifrons. Next base: position 557,143 of record NW_017534631.1, read on the forward strand.
GATGGAACTGGTGGAGAATCCATTTACGGTCACACATTTAAGGATGAATTTCATTCTCGTCTACGTTATGCGCGGCGTGGACTTGTTGGAATGGCAAATGCCGATAAAGATGATAATGGGTCACAGTTTTTCTTCACTTTGGCCGCCACACCGGAGCTTCAAAACAAAAACACGCTTTTCGGCAAGGTGACAGGTGATACTTTGTACAATATGCTAAAACTGGAGGATGGTTTAGTGGATCATAATGAACGTCCCATGTATCCTCAAAGAATATTGGGCGCTGAAATATTAAGCAATCCTTTTGACGATATAGTGCCACGAAAAGTAGCAAAGGAAATTAAAAAAGAAAAAACTAAAAAACGTGAAAAGGGTGTCAAGTAATTAAATTAAGTTTTTATATTGTGTGAAGTTGTTTTCTTATATGACTTCTTTACAGAAATTTTGGATTGCTTTCATTTGGAGAAGAAGCAGAGGAAGATGAAGAAGAAACTAATCAATTTGTACAAAAAAATGCCGGAAAGGCAAAATCAATGCACGATGTGGTAGATGACCCTAAACTTAGCAAGGATGTTTTACGTATCGAAGATACCAACATAAGGTCAGATGATGAAGACATGTTGGAAGAGGAACGAAGACTAGCATGTGTCAAAAAAGAACCAGTGGATGATGATGATATAGAGGAGCGTCGGCAGCGAATCAAAGATAAATTGCAGCTAAAGACAAATGAGGCTAAAAACGTAATTAAAACGGAAGCAACTAAAATAAAAGAAGAACTGTCTGACTCTGACGAAGACGTTCTGTTGACACAAGAGCAGGAGCAAAAAATAAAAAGCGAATTGAAGAGGTAATTATATATTATAAACATTTCTACATATATTAAACCGTTAATTCTTTTTAGGAATGAAATTCGACAAGAAATTCAAAACCTGAAGAAACAATATCAAACTGAAAAACGTCAAAGAGAAAATTTGGATGATAAAAAAACGGAGAAGAGTAAAACTGACGAATTAAATGTTAACCCCGCTGAAGATAATGAATTCATAAAAAACTTTGTCGATGAAAAAGTGAGATACAGCGGCTTAAAATCAAAAATACCAAAAAAGGGTGCCAGCCGAGAAGATTTTACTTTAAGCTTACTATCGAAATTCCGAAATAAATTGGATGCACTTAAACAGAAGCAATCTGAATCGAATGAAACCAATGAGTCTTTAGATGATGGAACCATTGAGAAAGAAATTCAGAGCGACGATTGGTTGGCGCACACATTAAAGTTCGAAGAAGCGACACCCATAATGGCGAAGGATGCGTCCACTAAGGGTGACGATTGGTACGATGCATATGATCCTAGAAATCCGCTTAACAAACGTAAAAGAGGAGAAGGTTCTAAAAGTGGGGGAAGTAGTAGTAAAAGTTCTAAACGGCATTAGCGAAAATTTGAAATATATTTATTTTGGTATCAAAATATGAATTTTTTAAGCTAAGAATTTTCAATATTATGGAGTTTTGTTAATCTTTTCAAAATATTTCGTTTTCTCTTTGGGATTTGGAACAATCTGAAAATAAAATATGTTAGTTTATAACTATGGATACGTGTAATTTTATTCTATTACTGTTTCTGCACCAGGTTTCCAACCAGCTGGACAAACTTCTCCATGTGTATCGGTATATTGGAATGCTTGTACCAGACGAAGTGTCTCATCTACTGAACGTCCCACTGGCAAGTCATTCATAGTAATTTGTCGTAAGATTCCACGATGATCAATGATAAATAGACCACGTAGTGTATGACCTAAATCTTCTAAATAAACTCCATAGTCCCTGCTAATCTTATGCGTCAAATCTGAAAGCAATGGAATTTTTACATATCCAAGGCCGCCTTCCTTTCGGGGTGTGTTTATCCATGCCAAATGTGTAAAATGTGAATCTACACTAATCGCAACGACTTCAGCATTTATCTTACGGAATTCTTCGATGCGATCAGAAAACGCTATAATTTCGGTGGGACACACAAAGGTGCTGAAAATAAAAATTTATTCAATTAAGCAATTTAATGGATGGGAATACAAATTATCACTGACAAGTCAAGTGGATAAAACAGAAGTACTAAATATTTTCCATGATATTGGGAAAGTGATAATTTAACGAATTCTCCTTTCACAACAGCTGTACCTTCAAACGTTGGAGCTGCCTTAGATACTACAAAAAGAATAAATACACTATAAATATACCAAAAATAAGTATGTTTAATAATACTCACTGACGGCTTTAGTGGTTTGCAACTTGTGGTCACCACGAGGTCCTTCGGAAGGATAAACAGAGCCTCCAGCAAATGAATGGCATGAACCACTTTCCTCATATTTGTTACCGGCTGTTAATACTGCACACAGTATAAGAATACAAAGTTTCGACAACATTGTGCGTGGTAGCATCCGAAATCTGTAAATACTAATTTGTAACAGTATTAACATGTATAAAGCCACGCAAACACTTTTTAGCCACTGAATGGTGATATCTAATCGAACTTATGCGTGGTCGCTATATATGTGCTTATATAGTTCTCATGCGTGTATTGCTGATAAAATTCTTGATTGATGCCGGCTTATTTAACGTAATAACAACTTATCAGTTAAAATTGTTTTTTACACATTAAAGGAAAAAAGAGAGGGAGCTAATACTTTGATGACGGAAGCAAATAAGGGAACAATAACAAAGTAAAACATCATTATAAATAAGTTGGCAATGTTAATTTTGAAGAAATTATAAATCTGGAATATACACTTTGTTCAAAGGATTAGTTTACAGATTTTTAAATGTTTTGTTTGAACCTATAAACAGAGAACGTATAATATAATAAAATATTTAAGCGTCACTCACTTTGTAAAATTTAATAATAAAATAAAAAACAACAAGATAAAGATTGGCACAGTGCAACCGGCAAAAACACAAGGTTGTATTATTTGTCATGGCGTACACCAACTCATTATACCCCTTTTTATATTTATTTCACAAAATAATAAAACAAATGTATATATAATTAAAAACATTTATAAACTTCAGGTTGTAATCAATTTGTAATTTGTGTAGAAACATTTTATTATAGTTAAAACTTAAAAAAAAAAAAAAAAATATGTTCCCTTTTCAGTACACACTTTCGCATTTAGCTTTTGTTTTTATCAAGAGTTTCTATCATTCTTCCTGCCTATTGGATTGTTGTTGCGGTTTAATTTTCCCTTTTTTGTTTAAGGAGTGTCTGTTACGCATTTTTATTTAGTTATTTTAATTTTGAACGAATTGTTTAAAATTTATTAAAACAATAACGAAAATCGTTAGTCAAGAAAATTTATATTTAAAGTGCTGACGATTACTTCATACTCAAAAAATATAAACGACTTACAGAATGCAAAACAATCGGGACTATGAAGGGGTGCCTCAAGATGCTCCACCAATTGTGAGACAACCACGAGCCACTATGTCACCAGCAGGTAAATTTTTTTATAACTAAATACGGTGTTTTATTGCAGTAGATCTTCTAACAATTTATTGATTCCTTACCAATAGAAGCTTGGATGAGCATTCCTATTGGCATACCTAACTGTCCAACTGGTCTAGAGTATCTAACAGCCGTGGACCAGTTGCTTATAAAGCAACAAGTGGATTTGGTTGAAGTATTCTTTGGCTGTGAAATGAAAAACAAATCAAAAATAAAGAATTCTGCTGGCGAAAATGTCTATCTGGCTGTGGAAGACACACATTGTTTGACTAGAAACTTGTGCGGTTCTTGTCGGCCTTTCGATATACAAATTCTTGACAACTTTCAGAATGAAGTGCTGCATATATATAGACCACTACGTTGCGAATCCTGTTGCTTTCCATGTTGTTTGCAAACATTAGAAGTATCTTCGCCGCCCGGTACGGTTATTGGTAGTGTGGAACAAGAATGGTCACTACTACGTCCATTATATTTAATTAAAAATGCTTATGGTGAAAATGTATTGCGTGTGCGTGGGCCGCGCTGCACTTTCAAATGCTGTGCAAATGTGGAGTTTGATGTAAGTAATTTAAAGTTTATAAATAAAAACATGTGTATTCATACATATATAATATATATAATACATACATACATGAATTCATATTCATCTATAAAAAAAATAATAATTTAACTGGATCATCTCTAAAGGGTATTATAATATCGGTGCAAAGTTAACGTTTTTTCTTGTTGTTTTAGATTTTTGCTATGAATGGAGATAAGATCGGAAAAGTTTCAAAGCAGTGGACAGGTATTAACAAGGAAATGTTTACTGACGCTGATTATTTTGGAGTGAAATTTCCAATCGAATTAGATGTGCGAATGAAGGCAGTTATTTTGGCCGCAACTTTTCTCATTGTACTACAAATCTGCCATAATTATTATTGTTTATTGGTTTTAATGCTATGCTTTTATTTTACAGGATATGGTGCATTTTGAATATTAAGAAATTGCTAAAAATGATTATTTGAGCTTAGCCAGTACAGCATATATTGCTTCAACATAAAGGACTTATACAAAATACGTATACTCAACGCGCACATTAACATTATTTCTTCCATAAAGCGTTCACTTTTATGCTTTTCTTCATCTTAATGCTAACGAAGTACTTACAAACTCACCTGCTCACAAATAAGACACCGAGAAAAGCCTTTTTTACACTATTTGACAATATATTTTTTTTAATATTTACAATTACAATCTAAATAATAAGGTTAATGCTGTATTTATATTGCAAATATTTTAAATAGTGGTAATGATGCTACTTATGCAATCACTTAACATATGATAATAAATTTGCAATAAAACTGAAATTCTATATATTTGTGTTTTTATCTTACACTTTAGAAAAAATTTTCAATACTCATAAGAGCAATCGTTCAATTCCGTCATATAAATTTTTCACGAAATACGAAATATTACCTGAGTTGTGAATACCCACTGGCGGCATAAGTAATTACGGCTGGCAACGCTATACAAAGTAAATCACTTTTCCATCTAGCAAGTGTTTTTAATTTGCATTGGGAATAAATATTTTTCTAATTTTAGAAGAATTTGTTATTTATTGTGCAGTAATATAACATTTACTTAAGCTGGAACTTAGTGTCGTTAGTAGTTTGAAACATTTTTTGTATACATATCAAAACGATGAAATAACCAATACCATTTTAGGTACAAAAATTGTTTGTGTCTCATTAAAAACTGGGAGAGTTTGCCAGAGAAAGCCCAATTGACACAAATTTTCTTGTTAGTCCGTTGTTTCAACGCACAATGTCAATGCCAATGAGTAATATAAATAAGGGCGGATATGTACCACCGGGATTCGGAGCTGGATATCCACCAGAAGGAAATGTTCCTAACATGCCTCAAGCGGAAGGGTATCAACCGTCAGCACCGGGAGCATATGTAAGTAACGTACTGGCATAATTTCACACAATAGGGGGCGTTTCCGTATGCATGTATATGGCTTATTAGTAATACCTTAATTTTTGATACAGATTTATAAAAAAAATATCAAATACTAGTTTGAATTGGGCTTGTTACTTATTTTGGTACTACACTTGAGTCAGTTTAATGCAATTATGTGAAAAGAAAATGTATACAGTCGTGTTAGACAAAATAACAGAAGGCTATTCATGACATAAAACCGCATATTAGGAAAATAAAAATTATTTTACAATCGCGGTCCTGCTATTATGATGAGGTATTCTTTGTGGAGTTATTTCGTTTCACCTTTGGATCTGACTCCTCACTCTTCTTACCTCCAAAAAAACATACTCACATTGTAACTTGGAGACAAATAAAAATTTTGCAAGTAATGAAGTGAGATGCAGAAGTCTAGTAAAATAACACAAAAACTTGATTTGCAAGGCTGTTATGAAAAAGCGTAATATTTTCTTAAGCGACGCGAATCAGAAAATAATGTTGTTCTCTAAAAGTGCTAATGTCTTAATTGTGCCTTCAATCGAAAACCTGTAGAAAGTAAGTCGAATTAGGTTATATGCGAAGTCGCGAACAATCAGTCGATCAAAATTCAGCTCTTGTATAAAAAACTTTTTTATTTGACAAGATACCTTCACGAACATATTGTTCGGGACTGCTATAATAGACTGCCGCCATTCAAACTGACCTATCACAATCAATAAATAATCAATAAAAATCCTTTGTACACCCTAATATACTATTAGAAATGTATTATGACTGCGGTGCAGCTAAAGTTAAAGTTTTTAGATGTTAATATTTTATTAATCCTAAAGTAAATTCCACTATATGAAGACATTCTGTTTTTGAAAAGTATGCTATAAAATAGTATAAAACATAAAATGTGCCCTATATTACCAAAATAAATACGCTATTAGTTTAAATAGACACTTTTGTATTCTCCAGCTAAAAATATATATATGCTATTTCGAAATAATAAATATATATGTACACTTTATGTACATATGTAAGTTAAAAAAATGCATTTGGTATAAATAGTCAGCGCTCACAAATTAGAATTTTCAATAATTAGAATCTCAAGATACAAGCATATGTATGCTATGTTTAAAGAACCTGATCATATGGTATGCATTGTACTGAATTTTCGACTTTTATTTTCTGATTTGTATTAATAGTGAACAAAAGTACACAATTTAATAATAATTAACATAATAATTAAATTGTGTGCACCGAAGCTAATATACCCTTCGCAGGTGCATTTCTTTTAGTAACTATGTTCTAAGTTTGTATGGAAGCTATATGCTATAGTAATCCGATCTGAACAATTTTTTCGGAGATTACATTGTTGCCTTAGAAAAAAATCTATACCAAATTTCGCGAAGATACATTGTAAAATGTAAAAGTTTTCCATACAAGAACTTGATTGCGATCATCCAGTTTGTATGGCAGCAATTCTCTATTCACCGTACTGTGCTTATTACTTTTTTCGGTTTTCGGTCGCGGTATTTAATTGAAACAAGAACTGGGTTCTTTACGAAAGCCGACATTTTTCGCAATTACCTATAATTAGATGTACATGTTCCCTTAATTTTGGATAGTATACTTTTCTGTTGCTATTTTTGTATATTTAATGAATTGCAGTTTGCTATTGCAAGAAAACATGCTTACAAGTAATAGTTGAATTTTGTGATTATCGGCATCCACCACTTCGGAAAAAATACCCACTTTGCCCCTGTCAATAAGTCTTCGGAAAATATTTTTCAATATGTTCGCCGTATCAATAGGGTTAAAGTCGATTACTTTCCTTCCATGTATTATTTGAACTTTTCTCTCGAAAACGTCGACTCATCAGTTGTTGTCATCGTCCAAGCCTCTGCACCATATAGCAGGACGGGAATTATGAGTGACTCATAGAGTTTGGTTTTTGTTCGTCGAGAGAGGACTTTGCTTCTCAATTGCCTACTCAGTCCGAAGTAGCACCTGTTGGCAAGAGTTATCCTGCGTTGGATTTCCAGGCTGACATTGTTAATGGTATTTATACTGGTTCCAAGATAGACGAAATTATCTACGACTTCAACAGTGACGTGAGAGCCAAGTCGCGAGTGCGACGACTGTTTGTTTGATAACAGGAGATATTTCGCCTTGCCCTCGTTCAGTGCCAGACCTATTTGCTTTGCTTCCTTGTACAGTCTGGAGAAAGCAGAACTAACGGTGCGGGTGTTGAGGCCGATATCAATATTATCTTTTCCAAGATTTGGCGCATATATCTGGTCGGTTGTTGATTTGCCAGGTCCAAAGACACACTGATAAGGTCCAATCTGTTTGTTGACGGTGGGCTTTAATCTTTCACACAATACGCTCGATATATATATAAGGTTATATGCGATATTGAGGAGGCTTGTCCCTCGGTAGTTAGCGCTGATTGTGGGGTCTCCTTTTTTGTGGATTTGGCATAGCACACTTAAATTCCAATGTTGTTGTTGTTGTTGTAACGGCAGAATTCTGCCGAGTTGACAGTCCTTGGCCGGATAAAAATCCGGGTCCGTTCCGGTATTCGTAGACCCGACTGTCGTGGGAACGGACTTAAATGTATACTTTGAATAAGCAAACATAGAAAATGCATACGCATACGCATACTTAAATTCCAATCGTTGGGCATGCTTTCGTCCGACCATATTTTACAAAGAAGTTGATGCATGCTCCTTGTTAGTTCTTAGTTGCTGCTAGGATGTTTTCGTAGAAACCACAGCAACAGACTTTCGACAGGCACCGACCGCCATTCACAGTGGAGCCATCAACACCTTCCCCGATTCACTTCCCTTGAATGGCGTTCTTGGAGTCTAACCACCACCCATAGCAGACGAAGAGCTCGAGTTGCCGTTAGAAACGCGAGTGACCCTAGCGGAACTTCGTTCTGGATATTGTAGCAGGTTAAACTCTTACTTATCCAGAATAGACCTTAACTTACCCAACGTTTGTCCTGCATGCAACGAGTCTCCGCACGCTTTGCATGTCCTACCAACCCCACCCATCTAACACCCTTTTCCCTTTGGTCCGAAACCGTCGAAGCAGCACGTTACCTGGGCCTCCCGTTAGATGACGTCGACGACAACACTGATAACCCTCACTATCCCAACGAGGACTGATAACCGTTAAAACAACAAGAAATGCGCAGCTTCTTGAAGGGAAAATGACGTTTGCAAAATTCCAAAACGATATCTTTAAAACTGAGGAACTAGTTCGTATATATACAAACGGACAGACGGACGGACAGACAACATACTGACCATTTATATATGTATATACTTTATAGGGTCTCCGACGCTTCCTTCTGGGTGTTACAAACATCCTGACAAACTTAATATACCCTGTTCACGGTATAACATTTTGAAAGAAACTTCACCTTAATGTGCGGCCATGAATTACGTGGATATGCATATGTATATTATATAACAGATAAGAACTAGTTTTAATAAAATAATAAAGTTTTTATCTTAAAAGTTGCCAGTATTTGTTGTAAGATTTACGATTATAAATATTTTGATGAACGCCCCCGATTGTGAAATCATTATTTGTTTTCTTCTTTTACACAGAATCTCCACATTTATACATATAAGATTGATTAAGATTATTATATTAATTATTAATGCTGCTTTCTTTTTTGTTTGATAAGGGTTTTGTGCCAGGACAGCCGCAAAGTGGTTATACGCCCGTTCCTCAAATGCCTCCCTACGGTGAGGCTCCACCGAATTACGGTGGTCCACAATCGCCATATGGTGGACAACAACTTCCTTATGGCGGACAACAGCCACCTTATGGTGGTCAACAACCGCCTTATGGGGGTCAGCATCCACCTTATGGCGGCATGCCTCAACCACAGCCGCAGTTCAATGGCGGTGGAGGCTATCAACCAGGACCAGGTTATGGGCCACAAGGTCCAATAGTAACGCAACCAGGAATGCCACCACCAGCGCAACCGATGGGGCCACCGGGACAACCAATGGGACCAGCTGGTGAGTGCTTACATACATATGTTTTACTACTAACAATTTGGTTGAACAATGCTCGCTTTTTCGAAAGTGGTTTTGGTTCACATTTACATACTTTTTTAATGCAACTGAAAGTATGTTTCATATAAAACCACAACATATTGCACAACATTCATATTTTTAAGTCTGCTCACTTAACTGTTATTTAACAGTTCTTATTATTATTATTATTATTATATTACATAAATCTTACTAATCTCATAAGCTTTTAGACACGGCAAAAATATGCTGACGTCACTCATTTAATTAATGTATCATAGAACTACTCAAGGCCTTTGCTGTGGGTGAAATACTGAAAGAATTGAATGATAATTTCAGAACAAAGAAACTTATCTATTACAGGCACTGAACCCACTTGACAGAACACATAACAGAATATATTATATAACGTTAGTTCCAAACATAAGTGACGTCTTTGTTGTACCCAAATTGCAATTTGGAACGAATATTATTAATATATAATAACAACAATATTATACATATTATGTACAAATATCAAGTCTTTTATATTGTTATGTCAAAATTAATAATTATATATGCATAAGTATATAGATTAATATTCATTCGACATATTTGAATTGGATACATATTAAATGTTATAACATGAACTGGGTATATTATATGTGGAACGAAGTGTGTAACATCCAAAAGGAAATGTCGGAGACCCTATCAAATATATATGTATGTATATAAATGATCAGCGCTGAACTTCTTCACGGTCGGGCAATAGAGCGTCTGCTCCCTCGTCATAATAATAATAATACCCAACGATTATTCTCCTCCCGCCCAACCGATGCGAGGGGCGCAATCTGCGCGCGAGTGGAAATAGTCCTCGTTTGAGAAATCGGGTTTCCCACCCTTTATAATAATATTTTATGCTCTTAGTATCAGTCACTAGATCACCTCTAGGGGTTCTAAAAGAGTATGTTCTGGTCTTGAAAACTTCTGTTAGTCGCCGCATCTTTTATGTACGCAAACTAGTTTCTCAGATTTTCAGTTATCGGTCTCACCTTCTTTTCTCCCCAAGAAGACCGAAATTAAGTCCTTGTATAAAACCCCTTCTTATTTGGCAAACTACTAGTAAAATACAACTACTCGCACACACATTTGAATTAAATTTATTTTCTTCTGTCCCGAGTGTTTCAAATAAATCATTTCGTGTACATACTTATATATGTATACATACATATACATATGTATATATGTAATTATGTAATTCGAAAATATTTTATTATTTTGGAATAACCGTAGAGATAACTAGGGTACAATGGTCTGTTGACAGTTGAATGAATGAATGTAGGTATAGACATTTAAAAGTACTATTCCAATTTTCTTAATATGTAATCAAATACTTGTATATGCATAACATGTATTTAATCATCGTTGACCATTAAAGTCATTATTGAAAGTCTCTCACTTGTTTCTTCTCGCGATAAGACCAAGAAATTGTGCTAGTCTCGTCATGCACATAGTCAATGACCTGGTATTGTGTACATTAAATGAAGAGCCACAGTAACGCAAATCAATAAAGAAGCTGCATTTTTCATGCATATTTTGAGTTCGAATTTTATAAAAAAAAAAAAAACACCAACTCGTGTGCTAGTCAAGCAGAGCATCGACCTAATTTGCTAAGAAAAAACAAAGTATGCCCAAAATGCAATGGCGGTAAAAGTCCTTCCCGCCCCCACATTTCACATGTAGAACAATTACAAATTTTTACAATTGTTGAAATTAGTATACAACCATCAGTTTTAGTAATTACAATTTAGTTCGCCGCTCACCTTTCACCGCAACCTCCAGTCTTTCCGCACAAATAGCATACTCTATAAAATAATAAAGTCATATGTGTTATGTTTACATTGCGCGTTGTAAATTCTGCCGTATGAATACCTTCACATCTTATCACTAAGTTCTTTAATTGAGCAAATTAAGTGATAAACGCGCGCATAGCCGTCAGTCATAAACGCTTGTGATGGTTGTTATGCCTTCGTCGGCTGAAAATTCGTCCACAGACATTTAGTGTGACGGCGACGGTCCAGCTGGACAATACCATGCGTTAAAATAATCAAAAAAATAAGTTTAAATGTAAATTTTGACCTTTATACTAATTAAAGAGTGTCAAAGCCAGTAAAGTCAATACAACGAACGCTAGTCAAACATAATGTGCGAATCTCGAACGGTTAAAAATTTGTATGCTTCAACCGTTGAGTTGCATGGTCCAGCTGCAGCTTCTCAAAAAGTGCCTAATACTGGCAACTCGAATAGTAACGGTATCGTTGACGTAGGTGCCAATGTGCTGCGTATCATTTGGCATAGTTTATATGAGAAATACGATTATCTGCGCAGACGCAGTGGACATTTAAAGGTTATTGTTGAGCGTGAGACAAATAAACCTTTGGCAAAGAAATTTCGTCGCTCGTTGCGTTTGAATAAATCAGCAAAACAGAAAGGATATGAATTTTTCCTAAGCGATGAGGATAAGAGGTGAGAGCAAGTGCATGCAAAAAACAAGAGATAAAAGCTTCTGAATCTAAATAAAGACCTGTGCACATAACAAATGCACACACATATCAATAAAACCTGAACCTAAATCTAAGGATACTTATCTTCATTAATCTTTAGATGCAAGTGTGCTACTTAAAATAATTATCTAAGGACTGCTTATCACTGTAACGGTGTTATGACGTTATAAATGAAGAACAAAGACATTTATGTATCTTCCAAACGGTTGTCGTAGTACTTCTGTATGTCTGTATGTTGATGACTTTTAAAGGCATTAATTGATTGATGTTTTCGTTTTACACACAAATATTGTTTGAATAATATTAATTTTAAACCATTGCCCGTTAATAGTTAAAATTTTAAATTTCAAATACTATAATAATAAGACCGTATTATTAGTGATCAATATTAGTTATCACTCAAAAACGCACTTTTATTGGTTGAATTTTTTGAAAAATGTATTTTTGTATTATAAAAACAAAAAATATACAAAAGAAAACAGCTGATTTTCTGACATTATTATTCCAATTTTTTCATTTTTTTTTCATGTCGATTTTCAAATCGACACAACTTTAAATTATTGAATCTTGGACTAAAGATATAAGAAACATTATCCAAAATGTTTTGAATTGAAAACAATAGCTTTTTCAAGTTTTCTTTGTGACAAATGAAATGTATGCGCCAATTTGGTTTTTTAAATTTTTTTATTACTCCATCAATATTTAAACAATTAACAGTTGTAAGTCCCCTAAGTATTTGATTTTTTTGTTTTTAGGTAGAACGGTTGTTTATCAATTTATAATCGGTTATTGTAGTGTTTTAAATGGAACAGCTGTCTTATCAAAACAATGATTTGGCAATAATTATATCTGTAAAATTTCATACAATATCTAGATTGTTCTCTTCGAATGTGCTAGTTGATAAGATGAAATATCAGTGGATATGAAGTGGTTTTTGACAATTTACTTTTGTTAACCGAAAGAATACATATGTACATACATATTTTTCGATAGGCATGATTTCTTTTTAGCTTACGGACAGACGTTTTTTAATTTCAAAGTCAAGGAAGAAATTGTTGAGACTTTATCATTGCAAGTGAAAATGGTAAGAAGTGAAAAAATGCGTAGCATGTTGAAATTCATTGGAAAAGGAGGATAAAATAATTAAAATGAAAGGAAAAATATTTTACGGGTAATCTAAAATCAGTAGGAGAAAAAGAGAGCGTTGATGGAATTCTAAGAATTGAAAACGGTTTATCTGGATTTTTGACAAAATTAGTACTCCCATAGATAAAATGAAAAGATCAAAACTTTTGTATTAACACATTTTTCACATATCCTCAAAATTTATGAGTGAAATTAAATTTTTGATTTTTTTTTAGAACTTTTTTGTTTTTACGAAATTTTGTGTAATCTTATATCAAAGGGTAATACATTTTGAGGTTTCCTACTTTTTGTTTAAGAAAAAACACAGTTACTTCAAATTTAATTTTTATTATCATTCAAAAGAACATTCTTTGACGTTTATTTTTTAAGAATATCTTTTTTGAATGTTGGCCGTGGCTACGTCTCAGATGGTCCATCTGTTGAGTTTTGGATCACTCGTTTGGGAATTTCGACTGGTAACTGGCAAATGATGAATGGAATTGTCCACATAGACTTTAGACTTCACATATCCCCAAAGGAAAAAGTCTAACGGTGTGATATCCCACGATCTAGGTAGCCAATCGACCGATCATAATTATCTGCTAACCGAGGTCTCTCAATAAATCCATTGATTGGTGCGAGGTGTGGAAAGTGCCGCCGTCTTGTTGAAACCAAATGTAGCCGAAATCACGAACTTCACACGTCGTTACACCGTCATCATTTTTGAAGAAAGAAAGACCGATGATTTCACCGGCTCACAATTCACACCAACCCGTTGTTTCTTCTGGATGAAATGGCAGTTCTTGAATCTCCTCAGGTTGCTCTTGATCCCAAGTGACGCAATTTTACTTGTTTACATACCCATGGATCCAGAAATAGAAAATCAAAATGGTGTGGAGTGGGTTAACGGATGAAATCAGACAAATATCTAAGAATGACAACTATTACACACATATGAAGAAAGCCGAATACGAAACTAATTGAATTACTGTTGACTTTGAAATCTAACCAAGTTCTAGTACAATTGATCGTATGTGCCTGTACCATACATATGTGCATACATATAATATAGGCACTCAAGTGATCAAGTGATGTTCCATTGTTGTCGCTTAATTGGCATACTTTTATTTTATTCAAATGGTAATGCTTTCATTTTTGTTTACATCGCATACATACATATGTGCTGACGTAAGAATAACAAAGCACTCGTACTACTAAACTTATCCCATTTGCTAGATTAACATTGTTGTATTATTATACTACTGCATTTAGTTAATCGTTTGATTTCATTTGATAAGGAATGCATAAATTTGTAGTCTGTGTTTTAAAGAACCAAACTTAGCTTACCTTGACAAACCAGATGAAGAACTGAAGAATTCGTCGGCAGTAGGCTTGGAACTAAGGTCAAAAGAACATATAGTCTACCTATATTCCAAACTGCTATCCTATGGCATAAGTTTTTAGAGTTTTTTTCATTGGTCTGACTCCTTCCGAAGTTGGATCTATCAATTGAAAATCCGTCCTCAATGCTAACTGTATTCAATGGCTCCTATTGAACCATTTGAATACTAAGGGCCATCTGTTCGGGGGTCCGTAGCAAGATTCAATGGATGATTTTCTTGAAACCATAGATTATAAATCTATAGTTGAGAGAGCATATTTCGTAGTTTGCTGATAATGATATTTATTTTGTTGTCTGTTGGTTAACTCTTCGATCGGCAGAGACTACTCTTTAAACCAAAGGTTTATTTTTCGCATAACGGTAAATTTCTTTTTCATTCGCTAATTTATTAAACATATAAGACTCTGGTCTTTGAGTGAGTTCAGTCGACCCATAAGAGATGTTTTCTATTTGATGCTAAAGCGACGATTTTCAAGCACTGTTTCTTAGACTTTTTCGACTTCTCAATATTTACCAGTCTAGTTAAAATTCAATCAGATGGTATTTTTTTGAAACCATAGAAATATTTTTCAACTAAAAGCAATGCCGAGTTACTTATCAGTAAACCGTTACGCACAAGATCAGAAAGCGTGTTTCTCGAGCACAAGGGACCCCGTTCCTTCGTCTTTCCTCCTCGTTCCCCAACATAAAGACTACTAAATTGAGATGTCTGTGTCTGTGTGAATGTAGTCTCATGTACGTTCTCACCCATTCACTCTCAGTTCCTCTCATTTTGCCCAAATATAAGCGCGAAATTGGGTAATATTAGTTTTGTTGAGGTGGTTATAGTCGTCACGCGGTTATAGTCGTTTCCTTTTTTCGCAATTTGGTGCCTATTCGAAATACCAAATGCAGCCAGGTACTTCTCAACCTGATCTCTTCAACAAAGTAGATGTCTTCCTGGGAGCGTTTTCATGTATACAGACCACTATCTCTTAATTCGCTGAACTATGTCAATGTCGTTTTATAACTCGTACAGCTCATCCTTCCATCGAATATGGTATTCGACGTTGCCAATGCGCAAAACACCATGAATCTTTCGCAGAACCTTTCTCTCGAAAACTCGTAACGTCGACTCATCAAATGTTGTCATTGTCCATGCCTCTGTACCATATAATAGGACGGGAATAATGAGTGACTTGTAAAATTTGGTCTTTGTTCGTCGAGAGAGGACTTTACTTCAAAATTGCCTACTCAGTCTGAAGTAGCACCTGTTAGCAAAAGACATTAACATTGTTGTTGGTGTTAATACT
This sequence comes from Bactrocera latifrons, assembly GCF_001853355.1. Classification (NCBI taxonomy): domain Eukaryota; kingdom Metazoa; phylum Arthropoda; class Insecta; order Diptera; family Tephritidae; genus Bactrocera; species Bactrocera latifrons. The sequence continues at coordinate 573,000 of NW_017534631.1, forward strand.
GGTTCCAAGATAGACGAAATTATCTAGGATTTCGAAAATCGGCTGTCAGTCCAAATTTATTTGCAACGACTCTATCATTCATAAATGGATAAAAAAAACCTCTTTCCGTTCTTATTTGATTGTCCTTTGATGAATATTCAGTTCTTAAAAATAAATTCAAATTGCTTCTATTTTCAGGCGACTGGATGAGTATACCCGCCGGAATACCGAATTGTCCACGCGGCTTGGAGTACCTTACGATGGTCGACCAGCTTTTGGTTAAACAAAAAGTCGAATTACTCGAAGCTTTCACCGGTTTCGAAACCAATAATAAATTCTCCATAAAAAATGCGCTCGGCCAAAAAGTCTATTACGCTGTAGAGGACACCGATTGCTGCACGCGTAACATGTGTGGCCCCGCTCGTCCTTTTGATATGAAAGTTTTCGATAATTTCCGTAATGAAGTCATCCATATGTATCGTCCATTAGCCTGTTCTGCATGTTGTTTTCCCTGTTGCCTACAAACAATGGAAGTGTCCGCACCGCCGGGCAATGTAATTGGCACCGTCGAGCAAGAATGGTCCATCTGTTCGCCATCATTTCGCATTAAAAATCATATTGGCGATACTGTGTTACGCATCGAAGGACCCATGTGCACGTTTTCAATGTGCGGCGATGTAGAATTTAAGGTAAAAATTAAAATTTTCGATTTGCAACTAACATTTATTATTCAATATAAAATTTTTCATTAACATTATAGGTGGTTTCTTTAACCGGTGAGCCTGTTGGGAAGATCTCAAAACAATGGTCTGGTTTGGCGCGCGAAATATTCACCGATGCAGATTTCTTTGGTATTACCTTTCCAATGGACTTGGATGTGCGCATGAAGGCTGTGCTTTTGGGTGCCACTTTTCTTATTGTAAGTATTCGTTTGCTTTTCGGTTGGATCCGATTACTAGAACATACCAATTTCATATTTGTGTATATACATATATATTATACCGAATAGCGTTATAGCGTTAAGTTTTATCGTTTGAAACTGTTAAATCGTGTGCGTCGAAGAATTTGAGGATTGAGGTAAAATTAAAAACCAAATAATTATGAGAAAGTGTACAAACAGTAGTTGGCTAATAAATGTACTTGTGTAATTAATTATGTGTATATAAATGTTACAAATATTAGTTGCTTGCAGACAGCGTATTCAGCTAGCATCCAATATTATACATATATACATAAATAGAAATATTTTCGTCGAAACGTGAATTACTACTAAAATAAAACATTACTACTAAAATAAAACATTTTGTTTACTTATTTCAGGATGCCATGTTCTTTGAAAAACAAGCAAATCGTGAAGGCGACCGTCCAGGCATGTTCTAAACAATACGGCTTTAATAAAAGATTAAAAAAGTGTATAACAATCAAACCATACACACCATTTGGTATTCTTTGATATTAAATTTGAAATTTATCTCAATAATATTTTATTCGAATGTAAAAAATACAAATTTTTGGATATAATATGACGTACTAGTCACCTTTAAACCAAAGTAAAAACAAAAAGTGAATTAAAAAATAATATATTTTTAAACTACAGCGAACATATGAATTAAAAAAAAACGTTTTTGTTGCCAATTAAATTGCTTTCATCGCTTTTAAAGTGTGATATAGCTATTTATATATGTATTTTATATAAATTGTTGTACTAAGACAATAGAATTCTTTAGTAAAAGTTTAATGTATGTATATACTCACTAAAAATTCATGTACAATAACTGTAAAGAATGTAGATAGGCAAAGTACTTGAATTGTACAATTTTTTTTTACTGTTATTTTTTAAATGTTCTGTTTTTTTTTATAAATAAATTATTATAATCAAATACGTGTTGCCTTATCGCCTTATATGTGTGTACAAATGTACATATACTATGTATGTAGTAATTTATATCTATATCTATATATATGTATGAATCTTGTATTTATGAAATTACTGTGAAATTGTACCAAAAAACTGAAAGAACAGCTTAAATAAATGTCCACTTCAATAATTAACAAACTTTTTTTTGGTGCTGCGGTTTATTGTCTGAGAACAAAAAGAAAAACTGTACTAACTCAAATCAATATCAATAAAATAGTTTTATAGCTGTTGCTGGGAAAGAATCTATAAGTAACCAAGGTAGCCCACGAATAAAACCATTAGAATTTGCACCAAAATAATACATCATAATTTTAGGACGACTAACTATAATTTTATAATCATATAAGGCGATATTTAAAAAATTTTCCAAGCCTAAAGTACAAACAGCTTAATTATTTTTGTATTGATAATACACTATGACTTTTCAAGATATGAAGTTTTGCAAATTCTTTGAAAATTTAAAGTATTTAATTGGGTCTTACACGGTTTCTATGGATTACATGTAGAGTTCACATGTGTTTTATAATGACTCAGAAAAATGGTAATACTCAAGTTAACTGGATGATTAAGGACCTAGTGTCAATAATATTATATTGATTAATATGTTTATTTTTTCTATAAATATTAAAATAAACATAAATTTAAGCGCAAATTTTTGCCTGTTAGTTTGTAGAATCAAAGATTTTATTTTCATATTACGAAAAGTCTATAGCGGATTGTGGTGATGGATGAACAGGTTTTAGGTGATTTGTTAGCGTAAGTTTCCAAGTATTTTTTTATAGGACATCGTGTTCGCTGTATATTGTATAAAAAGTTGTACAATTCTTAAGGGGTTACATGGGTTCTCTCGGGCACAAAACAGTATTTTTTTCAACAATTTTTTTCTCATATGTATAAAAAATTAAATATTTTATTAGACACTATTAACAAAGAAATTCTGAAATTTTTTAGAAAATATTTTAAACACGGCCATTGCGACGCCATTTCCCGTGACCCCTCAGAAAAAAGATGCGCCCGCGTTGGCAGGATAACTCCTTACAGGATCATCTAAAGTGAAAAATATGTGTTTTAGTTAAAACTTTAACTTAGAACTTGGGCGAAGAAAAAAAAGTTGAAAATTGAATTTTTGGCAGACACTTTTACAATAAAATGAAATAGTTGTAATTGAAAAAAAATCCTTCGTCTCAGTCTTGAAGAATTGTACCTCATGGACTTGTGTAAAATTTCATGAAAATCGGTTGAGTAGTTCTCTCCCACGGCTTCGATAAAAACGTGTGCACAAGTTCTTAAGGCTGTATTTCCGAAACTATTACTCGGATCAACTTGAGAATTTAGGACAATATTCTAGAGGTGTTGTACAATTTAATAAGACGATAAGGAAACGATTTTCTGAAACCCGTAAACCCATGTAACCCCTTAAGATAATAAACTTTTACTTTTAAAGATTATATTCTTATTGTTTCTGACGGACGATTCTACTTCAAACACGATTTGGTGTTGGTGAATTCAACGACAATAAAACGGCATATATCGATTGGTGAGGTGAAGGGTTCTTGTTGTTGTTGTAACGGGTACCCATTCTAGGTTACATAAGTTGCCATCGAGGTCATCCAACGATAAGTGATTTGCCGGTTTTACGTTACCGGAATTGACCCGGATTTTATTCGGCCAAGAGCTGTATTTTCGGAGATCTAACCTCGTTTGTATCAGTAAGTTTTAGAATATTTGAGGTGTTCTAGTTAGTAGAAAAATATAATTTTCTTTTAACTTGCCGTTTAGAAAATGCGATTAAAGATTTACAATCTCAAAAAATTCTGACTGTTGCCTCTGAGTTTTTTTTTTTTTTTTTTGTGTTATAGATAGCAAGACAAGAAAACCCGTTAATTTCGGTCGAAGATATCTTGTCATATAAAGTAGTTTTCCACACGAGGACTCATTTTGAGCGATCAGCTTGCATGACGCTATATCTTATAGTGATCTTTTATGTGTACAAATATATTCTTTTTACTCCAACGTTTCCTTTTGGCTGCTTCAAACCTCATGCAAACTCATTATCTCACGTTCAGTGTGGAAAAGTCAAAAATAGGTGAAATATACGTTTCTTAAAATGCCTTATTATATTGCCCTTCCTCAATAAAATCGCTGCTTTCTGTCACTTTGATTTGACTTTTTGTAAATTCCTCTCACAGTTACTCATAAGCGGTGATTGAACCACGGGGCTATTAACTTGAAATCATTTGTAAACAAAAGCTTCTCAATATATTGCTACCATTGTACTCTTTCAAATACCAGCAACCATGACGTCAGCTTAGCAGTTTATATTGGTCAATTCGCTGAGAATGAGAAGCGTAATATCAGTTTATAATAGACTTGCACACTAGACTCTTTCTAAATCTACCGCTTATCATCTATTGAATTTATGTAGGTTCATAATGATCATCTCCGAGTATCAGGTACCGACGAAACTTCTTTTGTTTCTTGTTGGTTTATTTAATTATTTTTTTTTGGTTTTAACCGCTCTCTATAGACGCTAAATACGAAGAACAATAAGCACACATATAGCACTTACATCTATAATATAAACAAATAAAAACACAAAAGTTGAAAAAGCGCAAATTTGTAGTTGTGAATTCACTCTCTTGCACTCACTGGAGCTAACGTCATCGCAGACGCCAAACGCATTCAACCAATCAAAGACGTTAATAAAAATTACCAACAATGCAATGCATTAGTTGTAATAAGAAGCGGTGTATAGGATAGTGTTTCAGGCGGAGAAAGCAGTTCGCTCTTGCATGTCTCTGGCGTGGTTAGTGTGCGCGCGGTTACTTGACGTCTTACTTCAGCTTGCCACTGCCGCCTCATTACGGAAATGACATTGATGACAGTTCTGCACAAACATTGCCAAATATCGGAAGCATTGTAACGCATCACGTCGCGTAATAGCCGCATGTGATTACTTACAACATTTTTAATTGATTTTTCCAAGCATTTTCTTAATTTCGCTAATTATGAATCGGATGAATACAATTTCTGAAGTAATAGTGTGACGAAACATACAACCGAATTGATTAGTGAGTGATAAGTGTCACGTGGAAAGTGCTGACGACGCCTAAAAGCATTGAAAATTGTTTCTGTAATAATATGCACATGTTTTAAGTGCAAGTGTAGCAAAATATATCAAGCTAATTGAGTGTAAGTGCATAAGGGCAACGGAAATTAAATCAATTGGCCTAAGCACGCGGCTTCGAATGTGGCTGCAATATGTTCCTGATCTCGACGATTGTCCATTACGTGGTGGCGCTTTACAAACTCTTCAAAAAATTCATGTAAGTGCTGAAAAAGTACAAAAAAAAGTCAATAAAAATATTATATTTAAATATTATAATACTCAATATAAATGTGTGTGTGTAGATTTCTTCGGTAAGTTTGCAGCTTTCATCGTTTGATTTTGACATAGCGGCACTCAGCATTCACCACTCTGTCAATCATTATTCGTCCTCATTTGCATATTACCTAATTTCATTAAAACGTTGGTGTTTGCAGTAGAAAGTTTTGCCTGTTAAATATGCAAACACACAAACATACTGTGCGCCAACGTTGTAAAAGCATATCGACAAAACAACGCGTGCATTATTATGGAATGCACATAAGGGTGGGCCTTATTATGAGAGAGCAAAATTAAGAGAGTTAATTTAAGATAGTAGGATTAAGATTAAGTTGTGTGTGTGTGTGTGTGTGTGTGGGTGTGTTTTATGTATCTATTACCTCATGAAAATACAGTGCATCGTAAAGAAAGCTTTTCTTCTATGGTAATTTGTCAGCTGGTCTACTTGAATTTACTGTCATTCTAATCTTCAAAAGAAAACAATCGGAGTTGTTTTTGCTTGCCACCTCGAAAGCAAATAAACTCTATATTTTTTATACCCTAAACAGAGCATAATAAAATTGTCACGAAATTTGTTACTTGTAACACCCAGAAGGAAACGTCGAAACCCCTATAACATACATACTTATTTATGTTTGTGTAGGTATGTTATAGACTACATACAAGGTGCGTTCCAAAGTAAATAGGCCTTTCTGAATCTAGCGCCCCCTGGTGGCGCGTTCTATATGTCGACTGGTGCGTTAGAACCTGCTTTCTTTGCTGCGTGAGAATTTCATGACATTTCTTCGATTGGAAGTGAAGTTATAGCGTTTTAAGTGTCAGTATGTTTGTGTTATCGGTGCGAAAATAAGCTTCGAACAAAGAGTTAATATTAAATTTTGTTTTTAAATTGGTAAAACTTTTACCGAAACGTTTCAAATGATGATAAAAGTTTATGGCAATGATTGCCTATCCCGTGGCAGAGTGCACGAGTGGTTTCAACATTTTGAAAGTGGTCATGATCCGTGATCAACGGAAACTCCATCGAATTCATCAAAAATCAGCCGAAATCATAATTGAAATTTCATTGAAATGGAATTAAACATCTGAACAACATCGATTTATCGCATTTGGACCGAACATTTGAGCTTACGAAAGATGTGCACGGTTTGTACCGCACAAATTGACTGAAGACCAAAAATTGTGCTTCTGACCGATTATTTGACCAAAAATCTCATTTTAACCATTACCCACTCCCCGTATTCACCGGATATGGCACCGTGCGACTTCTTCCTTTTCGGAAAAATGCATTTGTTCATGAAAGGAAAGCGTTAAGCAGTCGTAGAGGCCATTCAAAACTCTTGCAACGAGCTAAAGCCCTCGTTCGACATGCTTTTGAACTGTGCAAAAAGCAGTAGGGAAGCAGGAGACTATTTTGAATAAAATAAATTGATTTTGCCGAAAAAAACCATTTGTTCTGTTTTAAGTCTTGTTTACTTTGGAACCCACCTAGTATATGTATATAAATGATCGGGATGATGAGCTAAATAGATTTAGTGATGTCCAAATGTCTGTCTGTATATACGCCAACTAGTCTCGCAGTTTTTGCGATATTGATCTGAAACCACACTTCTTTTCCTCCAAAAAAGAAGCTGAACGATCAGGATGAAGTTTCCTTATAGTACATTTTGTTATTTATAAGAAATGTTCAGAGAATTTGGTTCGAATATATTATTCAGATAGGACCACTATAGCATTAAGCTGCAAACAAACCAAAAGCTTTTACAACCGAAGTTAATATTTTTTTCTGAATTTAAATTAAATAGTGTGCATACATATATGTTTTTAATATCAGAGAATATTTCAATATTAAACAGAGGTTTTCTTATCATCAAACAATATTCCAATATTGTATTACGTTTTCTATATCAATTTTGAATGAATCCCGGTACCTTTCTAAGTTTAACTATATAGAAAAACTGCTTTTCATCGTAACAATGAATTGTCAGAGCTAATTTAGAAGAATTCAAAAATATTTGAACAACCTTTTAAATTTCTTGAGAAGAGGAAATTTTTAAAATTAAATTTTTTTTTGAAAATTTGGAACTTAAATTCACCACACCCAGTATAATAAAAATGCTTCGGTAGAAAACGGGACACCCTATCGTATGGAATATAAGTATATTATTGCATACTCGCTATACTTTCGATCATTTGTTTACTTTTGCAACATAATACGAACAAAACATTTATAAAGAGTAAAACAAAATAATAACCTAAAAAATACCCAATGATAGCACGTACAACATGCACATTTCTCAGCTAATATTTGCCTCTGGTGGACTTTTGATTAAAGGTCGAAATATAGAAATATATCATACTTATGAAAAAAAATATACTTTCGATGAAAGTGATGACTTGCAAATGGTGTTAGGTAAGTTAATTTGTTAGTTAAGCAAAAAATGTGTACAAAAACTTACTGTTGCCAATTGCTGACAAAATATAAACAAATGATACCATTTTGCTCCACTAATTTACAGCTTTGCTCCATTAGCAGTAATTCTTATTTAAAATGCTGCAAAGTCAAATGAGAGCCCTTTTATTCTCTCAACTTTTATTGGTGTTTGCTATTGCAGCAAAGCTCTCCAGTGAATTGAGTTCTCCGTACGCATGCCCGATTTTACTCTGACAACAAGATGATGCATAGGCTATCAGCATGCTTAACCCTTGAATGCTGCAGTAAAACAAAAGTGTATAATTAATGTAAAATTTATTTCTACAGTAATAACATGGTAAGACTATTTATTAAATACATTTTCACTCGTTTTATTTTGATAGCTTTCATATGCATACATAGTTATTTTTAGCAGAGTTAAGTCTGGGGCAGTTCGTCGTTTTTTACTGAGACCAAAATTTATTAATTATTATATCACAGTGAGTCACTGTTTAAAGAATTTTTTTCCTACAAAGTTGCGAAGACCCCCTTTATTTCCGTTCCTTTCATTAAACTAAGCCAATTTTGATATTCTTGCAACATATTACTATAGAGTGTAATAGTTTTGTTCACTTAATAGTTGTTAGTATCATATTGAGTGATCTAAATAATCAAACAAAAAAAACAAAAAAACACGAAAGTAGTCTGTATGCTCTTCTGCCCATAGGTCTGTCCGTCCGCCTATGCAAAATATTACTTTCTATTGCCTATCGGTGAGATATATATGAATAATATAATAGTAAGCCTTTATGTCAAAAATGAATTGAATCGGATCAATAATGTCCTTAGTCTCATATATCTGATAAAAAGCTAAATATATGAGTGATCTTAATAATATTGAGAGAGCATGTCAATTTGTGCCTAAAATGAGTAACATCGGATAAACACTTTTGCAAGTTGCATGAGTATGAAATGTTCAGTTACACTCGAACTTAGCTCCTCCTTGCTCGTTAAATAATATTAATTAAACCGCAGTTCAAAAAAGGATTTTATATCTCTTGTTTGATTGCTGGTACTATTCTTCTAGTTCTAGCGCAAAAAGGTTTTGGCGCATTCCCTGCTAATAGAAACTACCATAAAGCCATATTAACCCTGAACTACGTAAGTAAGGTGGAGGAAGACCTGTTGGAAACACCATCTGTCGTCTATTGGTTCTTGGGTCACTTTAGAAATCAACTTCTGAATGAACGGTGTATTCTGCAATGTCTACCATAAGTGGCCGAATTATTATCTTAAAGTTTAAACCTGTTTTCTATATGGAATAGTATAGAGCGGACCACGTTTCAGTGCCAAATCCAATAAGGTTCTAATGGTACTCTATCAATATCCTCCATTATCTTTTCTTTGAATCGCAACGAGGAAAAATTTTTTTTTCGTTCTGTATCACAGTCACACATATTAAGTGAATATTCAGTAAAAACGTTTTAATACTAAGAATTCGCTATCTTCAAAACCCAAGAAGTTTCCCAACTTTATGGTTTTGTAATATTCATGAAATTGTCATCACATTAGTTATTTTAGAAGATAGTTTACAGTAGGCGGCTACCGCCAGAAACCTGTTCACACCGATAAATACTGCAAAAAATTAAATTAATGCGAAACTCTATAAAAGCTGATCCTATCGCACCCCAGTAGAGCGTACTTAATTAGTAGCGGAATGTTATCAGAAATGGAAGCAGACTCAGATGTGATTAAAACACACTGAGAAAAGTGAGTGATGACAAATTTGAAATAATACAACGTATATGAATTCTGTACCTAAATAAATATGGTAGCTCATATGTACTATATGTAAATATGTTTCAAATTATTTATTTATTCGGTATATACTCGTACATACATATATACCTTAAGCGCAAGTAAGTTGTATAACTCGTAATTTGAAGTATCTTTTGAAAAACAATACATGAGGGATTTGTATGAACTTAACTAGGTGTTACGCAATTACAGACATGATTAATAGTAATTTGTTATTAGATAAGAGGTGTGTTAATTTATGATTTGTATAAACTTATTATTGGTTAGGGTAAACTCGGCTATAACCGCGCCAATAAAGAAGAAGAAGATTGGTTATGGTAATACTGTTGTTGTGGTTCAAACTGCTAAACACCGGCTAATACAATGTGATAAAATTAGACCCGAGTTAGTCCATTTAAACAAATTCGATAACAATTATTTTCCTAAATACTTTCACAACATCCTTTAAGTTCATAGGATGCGAAAAGTATGTCTGGCGAATTTTTTCATGGAAAAAAATTAACAATGAGTTTCATTAAATTTTGTTAAAGTATTGGGATGTTTACTTTATCACCAACACAAGTATTTTAGTAGTAAAACGCACGGTCACGAAGTCATAAGCGGAGTTCAGTTGTAAGTCCAAGAGGATGCCTTGACGCGAATTTTAACAAACTCTGCGGCCTAACTATCGATACCTCCTCCAATATATCATACAGTGGGTACCTTAGATTCTTACAGTGTAGTCTTGCCCTGGTGCCCTGCTCTAGACATTTCCTGCAGTCCTCTCAATATGTCAGCCCCCTCCTGTAGGTGTGTCTCTTCTATTGAGTGCAAATAGGAATTTTTGGTACTACCGATCTACCGTTTTAAACATGATTTTTGCAATTTTGCACCATAACGTAGCCTAAGCCTCCTTTGGTTCTTCTTTTAAATACCAGAGCATCGAGAACCAAAACCAAAGTTCATACTATAGAAAACGTACACGTGTCAATAACGTTGTAAGTACATAACTGCTGGACAAACATTCATATACTAATATATGTATGTAAGTATACTTACATATCGTAGTATACTTGGTATATACTAGCGGCGAACTCACTTGACCGTCTAGTTAGTTGCGTGTAAACATTATATATATACAAATGTATTACCCCCAAATGTAGAAACCTAAAGGTAAGGAAATCGTGCAGGGGACATACAGATAATCTAAGTCTGCGAGCTATGTTACCACTGATAACACCAATTCATATGCATACATATTAATAACATAATATTTGTATGTAGCTGTAGACTGCGAACGCAGCCCTGAAAGTTATCTGCGTAACAACAAAGAATATAATTTTAACACATATAAAATTTCTATACCCAACGAAAATGATTCACTCGCAGTTTCAATCATTTCAATTTTGCTGAATAAAGGCTTTTCTATAAATGACAAGCCAATTAAATTGTTAATTGGAAATGATAAAGGGAACTATGGACACGTTTGCTAATCATTTGCTCTTTCAAGGTTCATTAATGCATTCTGTGTTCAATTTCTATTTTGCAGTTTTTTTTATTTGCATATTTTTGTACTAAAAATAAGCCGTTAATTTAGTCAGAGTGAGTTGAATGATAGGTGCTTTCATATTCAAATTTTCAAAACTTTTCCTTTTTTGAAACCGTTTCTACTAAAATTACTTTCAACTTTTGCTATGTCATTACTAACAAAAGGTGATCTATTTCGAGGTGCCCTACTTATTTTTTTAATGATTAACTCCTTCAAATGTGGGTCGCGGCTACAGCTCAGATAGTACAAGCGTTGAGTCCAATTTTCGACGACTCGTTCGAGCATTTCGACTGATAACTTGCGAATGACAATCGTGATGCTTTGCTCCAAGACCTGAATCGAGATGATCCGCACAGCACATGACCTTGGTGTCCAATAGACCGGCCCAAAACGTGAAATTAGCTCCTCACCAAAGTGTTCTCTCAATAAATCCATTGATTGATGCAGTGTGTGAGAAGTGGCGCCGCTTTCTTGAAACCAAATGTCGTCGAGATAACGAGCATCAATTTCAGGCAATAAATATTCCATTATCATAACGGTCTACATTGGCGGTGGCTCGATCTTAGGATCTTCTTTGATATTTGCAAGAATAGAGCGAAGCGATATAGCTTGGATCTCGACTTAAATGCGAAAAGTCGCTCCATATTTCAGTCCAAAATGTACACTCTCAGCTACGGCCGCTATACTTTCTTCACTTCTTGGGAATAGTACGCTTAGTAGGCCGATTATGTTGCTCTTAAGTTGAGCGAAGCGCGCGAAATACAATCTTTACAGAACGTGTATTTTCGTCATGAAGTTGAAAGATTTTGAAACGTTGTTCAAAAACTTTCCATGATGAAATGCTAAACAATACTGAACAAAAATAACTTGAGAGCTTGATACGACTCCCACGTGGTCTGTCAAAAAAAGGTCATTGAAGAAAGTACCTCTATTTGGATCACCTGTTACATCGATTCTTTTAATTCACAGTTAAAAATTCAAGAATAAAGAGTAAGAATTTTATCATCTGTCTGCCTTCTAAAATGATGAAATTCAGAAATTTCAAAATTAGCAAAACAATATTTTCAAAGCATATCATAACTATGAGTCGTACAAAGTTCAAAAGGTCTTTGGGTAAGTTTTGATCCTAATTAAAGTATTTTATACATATGCATTATTTTATTTCCATACTTCTTCTTCAACTTACTTTCTTCTTCAATTATAATTTAATAATTTCTAGGAAAAATTAATATTTCAACCATGTTATATTTATACTTATCTATTTTTTGGAAACACAAATATTTTTCTGTGACGCAGGTACACCATAAATCTCGCTGCCTTACTTACTTATAAATGTTCTTCAAAATCAATGATTTAGTGAATCACTTAATCGAACAGTCTATCGTTCTCCTGTTTAAATATAACATGACGTACATACAGTCGTAGAACCCCAACTATCGCGTCTGGCAAATTAATAAAGAAATTTACATATATATACGAGGGCGGCTCGATAAATTACTAGCTATTTTATTTTAAATATTATGTAGTCTTTTCGTATTTTGCCAATAGATATCGTTGCAGTTGTATGTATATCTCCAGTGTGCCATACCATATACATAGTGTTGGAAAGCTAAGATTCTAAGCTTCTATTAACCAAAAAACTACAGCTGTTGAAAAATTAGTGAAAATAATGAAGAAAATCGCTATATTTTGAATTTTTTGTATAGAAAAAGGAAAGAAAGCCAGGCAAGACAATGTCTCTAGCGGTAAAAAGGCAAAAAGTGGTACACCTAAATGGTACATATTTGTTTATTTATTTATTAGTATAAATATAAAAAAAAAATAGGTTCATGTTTGATTAGAAATACGAAAAGACTTTTTCGACTACCCAATTTTTTTATACTCTCAAATCGAAAAATTATAAGAAATATACAGACCGACAGAGAGGCATGGATAAATCGACACAACTCGTGACGCTGATCGTTAGCTGTATATCCTTAATAAGTTCTCCCACGATTCCTTCTGGGTTTTACAACCTTCCTGACAAACTTATGTAATGTGCCCTTCATGAGCATTTTGATGAAACTATTTATTTCATGACCTGTATAGTTATTAAAAGCAATAAATTGGATAATTGCTGTAAGTTTTTCTATTTGTTTGGATAACTTTCTGTGTTGATTTTTTTATGTGAAACTTTTCGACATTTCGGTAGATATTTTGCTATTCGGAGCAGACTCAAATTCAAAAAATCGTAAGCCATCCAAATCGACAGAGTCTTTCTAAAGTTATAAACGGTGTAACTATGTTTTATTCATAGAGATTCCTCTTCCTTTGTGAAAAGACAAAACGGACGGATTAGCGAAACCGAAATAACAAGAATTTTTACCCCGCTAATGATTATCAACTCGACAGCATTAAGCAGGGGTAAGCTTTCTCTCACAATATTCAATGTCTGCAGCTCTTGGTGTGTTCCCTAAAATTTACGGGCCTTTGCTTGAAAACTTAAGAATGCCTACAATATAATGATTGTTGTCCTACTCTAAATAGAAGTTAGGCCTCCTTCTTCTTCTTTTTTATTGGCGTAGACCCCATTTATGCGGTTGAGGGCCACTTTACCGTACTTAAATAGATGTGGATGACTGGTGTTCATGTGCGGGCTAATCCCACCCTCCTCGTATGTGCATGTGCCGGAGAATGCTAGCGGCGTTTGCCAACAAAGGTCAAATTGGTGTGAGTAAATCAGCGCACATCACTTTGTAGTAAGTACAGATGTACATCTGTAGAAAAAAACAGCGGGAGCTTTGCCAGAAGCGCCTCAATCATTTTACGCTCTGTTTACTTATATAATAAAATCTCGGTACCATCAGTATTGCTGTTGTCAGTACTATGCCTCTCATTTGCGCTTTTTGCTTTCGTTCCTTTAAAGCGAGTATTTACACTCGATTATCCTTATCACAGAACGCCGACAAGCGTGTTGCGCTATATGTATGCTCTGCATGATGTATATGTGTGTATAGCTTGTATTATGTATAAAAGTGATTGCAATGTTTTCATTAGAACTTAGTTGACTTCGAATTGAGTGCGCATAGTGATCTCACAAGGTTTACCACAACGCTGTTGTACATTTTAGTTTCGCCATTAGTCCGGTCCTATTCGGTTGTTGGATCCCTCTTATTACTCTTCATATAGTAAATGCAAATTGTTTGTCATGTGTGCCTTTAGTGAAAAAAGTATTTCCTCCAAAGAGTGTATCACAATCAAAAGTGTAACTGTGCAGGGCTCCTTATAAAAAAAAGGACATTTTTCAAAAGGATTTCACAATTTGTGCATCAATTTGCTTACTAAAGTGCTAATCATTAGAACCTGTGAAAACATCTCCTGTATCAGCTATAAAATTAAAGTGAAATCCCAAGAAAAAGTGCTTCTAAGCGCATAAAAGCGATTCTATCCGGTTTCAAGAAATTCGCGCTGGTTTTGTTTACTTGTTTCGAAACAAGTGCACTTTGAATCCATGGAAATGGTAAGCATAACATCATAATGAACCCATTTGCGACTGATAGTGGGCGAGCGTGTTGGATTGGTTTACATATAATTTACATACAAATTCATATACATATGTATGCTAGTTATGTATGTATATGCAACGCGGCACCATGTTTCATATGAAGAACAAAGCTACATAATTGCTGTATAAATAAACTACTCGCTACTTATGGATTTTCTATTCACAAGATAATGGCTTCCATTCAGTGTGGTTGGCAATTCTGCAATCTGTATGACTGCATATTGCTAAAGCAGGCTGAGGTTGATTAGAATTAAAGAAAGGTTAAATGATTATCAAGATATGTTATGTTAATTTTCTACGAAACATCTGCCTTCGATCGATTCCACGAAATTTTAAGTCCGGCTCAGTAATTTTGAGCAGTCCGCGGTTAAAATTTCAAAAAATGTTCGTTCGTTAGTAACTACAGTGATATCACACGATCTTGTTGGCCAATCGACCGGCTCAAAACGTGAAATTATCTGCTCATCGAAGTGTTCTCTCAATAAATGCATTGATTGATGCAGTATGTGGGAAGTGGCGCCGTCTTGTTGAAACCAAATGTCGCCGAGATCAAGACCTGCAAGTTCGTGCATCAAATAGTTGGTTATCATGGCACGATTGACGGTGACACACCAAACCGTTGTTCTTTCTCGATGAAATGGCAACTCTTGAATATCTTCAGGTTGCTTTCGTCTCGTCAATTTTGCTGTCAATTTAAGATTTCGACGTAAAATGTGCCAAACCGTTCCATAAGTCAGTCCGAGTTGCTATGAATGGCGCCGGATCGCTTCTCCACAGTCTACGTGTACACTCTCAGCTAGCTATTCTGTCGAATACTATCCAATAATGAATGCTGGGTCTCATGATGGCTGATGGTGTTGTGAATTGTAAGCTCAGTAGGCCGATTATGTTGACCATAAATTGAGCGAAGGGCGCAAAACAAATTCTTAACAG
This sequence comes from Bactrocera latifrons, assembly GCF_001853355.1. Lineage (NCBI taxonomy): Eukaryota > Metazoa > Arthropoda > Insecta > Diptera > Tephritidae > Bactrocera > Bactrocera latifrons. Next base: position 588,518 of record NW_017534631.1, read on the forward strand.
AGCGTGAATTTTCGTAATAAAGTTGAACATGTCCATTTCCATGATGAAATACCAAACAGTACTGAATAAAAATAAGATGAAAGCTTGACACGATAAATGCGCGATCTGTCGGAAAAAAGGGGATTGAAAAAAATACCTCTACTTGGATCATCCGTTATATTATATTAAAAATTAATAAAACGTCTTTGAATTAGAAATATCTTCATAATTCTTTGTATCGTTAGACAATAAACCAGCACGCATAAAAAGTCACCAATTTTGTCGAAAGTCAATCTAATAATAATAATAGTAAAACAAATTGTAATAGTTTAGTCTGGGTATAAGATTAAGAAGTAAATACCTATCTTTATCTTAACTACCCAAAATGTTCTCTCCATAAATAACAATAAATCTTTTATGAATTTTACAATTATCGACGAGTGTTATCTTAATTGTATGAAAATTGGTGCTGCGAGAGATTTATGATAGGTTGGTGGTTGTCACTTTTTAAAATAAATCCAGATGGAAAACTTTCCAAAGAATGTAAAAATAAATTGAACAACATGTAAAAAAGGAATAAGTGCGGGTGTAACCAAACATTTTATACCCTCGCAATTTGCCAGCTTCAAAACTTTGGAAATATTTTCAGGTTTTGGCAAACCACGGTCTGTAGTATGTGGTAGCTGGGGTAATTTGCTGATCGATTTCATAAATTTCCTGTAAAAAACTGTAATATATCCAATATTCACTACGCTTAATTTTGCTAATATATCTTATATGATGAACAATAAATGCGCTAAAGATAGGACATTTTAATATACCATGATCTTAAAAAAAAGCTCGATAAGTTTCATTAAGAAACCTTGCAAATTTACCGATATACCCGCCAGAAAGTTAGCAAGAAATTCGAGAATATTAGTTTTAGGTAATTTTAGGGTTTAGAACTCGCGGGGATACCTTAAAATAGCAAAATAATTCGTTTCGGAAGCCACAAATAATAGAACCTTATTCCGAGATTCCACAGGTTGCAGGTAATCTCTCCATTTATATTAGGCAGTTAGTTAAATTATCCGTCGTACTTGCTCTTAACAGAATATGCTATGAGCGATGTAACAATATATTACTTATTCTAATAAAGCATGCAGCAAATACCAAGCAATTAGAAATTTTATGTTTTTTACGGCACTACAATTTCCAAGAAATGCACAAAAATTCGAAAATTCTTATCGATGTGGCTACATTGCCTATATTTATATGTATATCTTCTTCGTGCCTGTTTATTTATAATTATATCACAAATTCAAACGCAATGGCTATGATTTCCCATAGTTTCTGCTTCCTCTCAGACATACCAAGCAGACAAGTTCAATGAAAAACGCGCCACATTGTGTACAAACTTAGCAAAGCAAAAGTCGGTCTCTTGGCAACGAAACGGTGCGTTTGTGAAAAACTTGAAGAAATACGCAAAAGTTCAAAATCATAAACTAACAGATACTACATGTAAAATTATATGCATATGTATATAGTATGTATGTATGTATGTATATATTTTGCAATTGTTCAACAGTATAAAATAGTATGAATATTTTTGCATGCGCCAATATACATACAGACGTGTGCCTGAAAGTGTACTTGTAATGCTTTTCTTTTTGCTTACGCGCTGGGAGACATACAATTGCGAATTGGCCAAGAGATCGATAAGCGTCTGGCACGGTGAGTGTTTCTGAAAACATACGTACATAAATAAATTTTGTGAAAGAAGTGTAAGTCACACGCGGTAACTGATAACAGCCACCATCATTAAGAAGGCCACATACATATGTGTGTTTTTTTTTTAAACAAAACAACTACTTTATTTGACCTTTTTCACTTAACAGTAGTTTTTCTTGTGTATGTGTATGTATTTAGTAAAATAAAATAAATTGATATAGTAAAATATACAAAAGGATTGAATGGTATTCAGTTATTTTGACATACATATACATATGTACATTCATAGGTGTGTATGTACAGCTTATCAGCAGCTAAGTTTGTCAAATGGAAGTATTAGCGTTTTATCTGCATTTCGAAGTACCTATTTCGTAAAACACTTGTGTTTTTTCATTGCTCAAATATACACATATGTACACACATACATGTTAATATATCAGTAAACGTCTGTCTGAAATATATTGCATATATTATATTATGTCCATGTATGTATTTGTTGTAACTATGCGAAATGGGTTTCTTATAAATTTATTTGTTTTTTATATATAATATTTACAATAGCACATTCATACACATACATATATACTTATTTTGTAAGTATATTGTTATTTGAAGCAAGAAAGATTGTATGGCATACTTCTAGGCAGAATCAGTTAGCTTACTCGTTTCTAACATTAAGGTGTCACTTAAATGGGTAGATGTTTTTTCTTTAATTTATGTACAAAAAAACAATTTCTTAAAGTGTTGTTTTTTTTTTTTTTGGTTTTTAATTTTATGTACAAAAAAGCTTTAAATATGAAATATTTATGGTAACAAAGCCACCCGAATTAAAATGCATTTCATAGATTATATACACTGTATGCCAATTAGACATAAGTTTGATTACATTTGTGGGTGGCTTCGTGTAAGATTGCCCCTCAGTGAGTCATAATTCAGTTGTCAGAAACTGCCAAACGTTCTTACATTTATAATACATATCCATATAATCAATCTGAATCAATCCAGTGTTTGATACACTGGACACGTTCTGATATAAACCATATCCGCAGACGGTATCGGCCGAAGAAGTAGCAAAAAGGGTTAAAGCAAGGGCTATAAGACGGATGAGGTAGAACTTCCAGCCGCTGTTTTCCAAATTGTTTTTAACCAATCTGCAATATTAGGTCGAACGTTGTTATTATAGAAACTTTTCACCTCATGTCTAGTCGCTTATTCTACTTTGACAAGTTATTGTAGTTAACGTTCTCTATTAATGGTTTCACCCAGTTTTAAAAATTTGTAATAGTGCGCGACCCGATCCCTCGGAATACGGAGCATTATCTTCGAGCCGTGGATATTCGGCTTTGCCGTTGATTTGACTGGTTGACCAAGTTTCATATATGATTTTTTGATTTTAGGGTTAGGGTCATAATGGATCCTTTTTTAATATCCAGCTACAATCCGATGCAATAACCACTTCATTTTTAGCCTTAAAACAGCGTTTGGTCGTTCAACGTCTCTTGACTTGACTTCAAAAGTCAAACGATTTCTTTGTTTTTGAATGTATCCGGCTGCTTTGAAATGTTTTGCAAGTCTGCTTGGCCGCCCAAAGTTTCTGCGAGCTCTACTTGTATTTCGTCACGGTTTTTATAGAGTAGAGTTTCCAATTGCTTATCTTCAAATTGTTTTGGTCGCCCAGGACTTTCTTTGGCTTTCGAGCCAAAATCTCCATACCATTATTTTTGGCATGTTCCCTTATTTAGAGCATGTTCATCATAATTATTATGTCACTCAGCTGTGGTTATCTTCATAATAAAGTAATGAAGAAGAACTACTCGCAAAAACAATTTTCGGACACAAAGTTCGGTTTAAAATAAATGTTATATTATGAAAAAAAGGACAAGGGTAGTATAAGAGATAATAATTATGCGCCATCTGAATTTATATTCCCAATTATCCACTACAATAAAATAAACCACCTAATAATATCTTAATCAAATATTGTTGGAATATCTCATTTACCACCACTAAGCAGGGGAAAAACTTGGCAAAAGTTCTCTTTTAAAGAACTCCAAGGATCACGTACACATTTAATAAAGGGTGATCCATTTCCAAGTTCCCTATTTTATAAAGAAGAAACAGACGCCTCAGATGGTCCATGCGTTGAGTACAATTTTGATGACTCGATCAAGCATTTGGTAGCTGTCAAATGACAAGCGTGATGTTTTGCTCCAAGGCCTGAGGCGAAGCGGTATTGTCCGCAAAGACTTCACACTTTACATATCAAAACAGGAAAAGTTATAAAATGACAGCTACTGAATCTCTACAAGTTGCTCTTCGTCACAAATGCGGAAATTTTGCTTATTTACATACCTATTGAGCCAGAAATATGCCTCATAGGTTCATAAAAAAGTTGGTTTTAAAACGTCGGATTTTCTTGGAGAGCCCATAGAGCGATGCGAGGTCGCATGCGAACGTCATGCCTGATCTGTCAAAAAAAGGGCTACTGAAAAAGTACCTCTACTTGGATCATATCCATGTTCTATAAGAAACTTATAAATTGAGATAAAGTATTCCCTGTAATCATAGTGCTGAGATTCTTAGCTCTTGTCTTTTTTCCTAATTAATGAGTTCTTTGTGAATACCCTTATTATCTATTTTTGTAAATATTTATTTATATACACCAATATATTCGTACATGCATATAACTTGATCAGATATTAGCTGTAGCCATATGCATTTCAATTGCATTTTGCTCATGCTTTATTACATTTTGTTTTGTTTTTGTTTTGGGGGTAAGTGTAATTGTTTGCCGGAAATAAATAAGATTTATATACGAATATGTGAAAGTGCATTTGAGTGTTTCGAGAATGCCAATCGCTGAAATGCAACTGAAATGCCAGTTACTACATATTAATAAATCACAACAGCTTAGAAAATAAATATGTAGGTGTGTGGGTGTGTGTTATGCATTTAGTATGTAGGTATGTAAGATATTTATTAGCAGTTTTAGTGTAAGACAAACGAGAGAATATAAAAATAGCCAAGGCTTATTAGCTTGCAGCGCCTACTGTAAATTAATATATGATTTTTCATATAAATATGTACATATATATATGATTTAATCAGTTTATCTACAACGACACAATAATTCTTGATAAATTTTATGAATTTTTAGCTAGTTCAAACCGTTAATTAATATGTCTTTCACTGTAATAATATTTAGACCATAGGTTATTAAAATAATTAAAATTTATAATAGGAGAAATGTTGTGTTATTTTATACGGATCGTTTATTTGCCTTATGACTTTATGCCATTTAACCGTGAGTTAGCAACAGGAAAGAGAACAAAACGGGCATTTACCTTTTGAGGAGCAAATTAACAATTTATACATTTTTTAATTCATTCAACGCAATTTCGTTACTTGTTTCGGTTTTTGATTTTCCAGACCGAAAACAAAAAATGAAATGACAGTAGAACTCTCCTTTTAAAGGTCGATCTGTGAGAGTCTTATTCCCACGCCAGTTACTTTTATGTAATCGGAATATATCTATATATCCCTCAACAAATTTTCAACTCAGTGTTAAACAGCAAAATTACTTGGGGTGTACCCTTTGTCTCTAAAATAACAACATAATGAGTTGGAGTCTGCTATCGTTTTAATGCCATTACGGGGAACTCAACCATATTTTTAAGTGTTTCGAGTCTAAGTATGGCTTTTAAATTAAAAAAAGGAATAAATGTTAACATCGAACACACATCACATATGCTAAATATTCCATAAAAGGTATCTTTATCGGTCAACGTCCGGTGTGTTTAACTTGGGCATCAGCCTTATCCCACTCTCAAAGGCAAATTAATGCGTTGATCAGAGAACTAAAAATGTCAGCTATTTTCAGTGCCCATTAACATGTGGAATGGACACACAAATTACCTTGGTAGAATTCGAGGCCCATCTAAAACCTTTGCCGTAAACCTAACACTCAAAACATATTGCTAACGCGCCTATACTGCAACCTCTTTACTATTTTTAAGTCCTTTTATTTAAATCTCTGTGCCGAAAAATCAACTATTTCGATCAGCTGATCTCAGCTGTCGACGACCATATTATTCTTTTGTTACTTGTATGTTTCAACAATGTACCTGATGATGCAGAAGAAGGTCATCCGAATATGGACAACACTTATAGACTGCAACTCTGCAGGCAGCCACGAACAACTACGATCTCCGCAATCCCATTCATGCTGACTTAATCGACTCAACTCATCATACTTTAAAAATATCAAAATATATTAAATATATCGCTGAATAAATTATTTAAGCTCTCGACCAAATGTTGGCTTATAAGAATTGCCGTATACTTGTTTGTGGTGTGAAAATATGGTACGCAGATGTTTTTAATCCTCGTTTTAGAAGGGAGTGCCGCATCATATCGTAGGCCAATCCATCACTTCAAGTATCTATTAGTACTATATTTAGACTGTTTTCAATTAGTATTTGCTCTCACATTCAAAACAGCTTTACTACAATATATGTAGGTATAATTAAGAATCATTAATTAAGAAATGATTTAAAAAATAACAATGGCACGTGCTGCACGAAATTCGCCTTGAACTGCGAATACTCAAGTAAAAAGAAGTATTAGTAAATATGAGTATAAATAAAATATCGATCTTAGGTAAACAAGATATTTTTCATACAATTATAATTATGTACATATTTACAATACAATTGTTGATGTGCAGCTTCCATAGACTGAATAACTCTTTCAATTGATAAACAACAAATCAAATAAATACATTTTTCATAGCACTTTCGTTCTTTAATTGCGGGTTGAGTTGTTAATTTGTAAACAAAATGGTTCGGAGAATGAAAAAGATTATATTACACATATAAGAGTTTTGCTCTTTATGAGGTTTCAGCGAAAAAAAAAAATTTTTGAAAAGCCTGCCATCTGTGGTGCCTTACTTGCAAATAAATCATACTATTATTCCATTTCGAGCTTTCCTATTTAAAAAAAAACACTAAAATTCGAAATAACATTCTTTGGCAATCATCAATCATTTTTTGAAGAATATCTTCTTTGAATGTTGGCCACGGCCACGTCTCAGATGGTCCATTTGTTGAGTCGAATTTTCGAAGACTCGTTCGAGCACTTTGACTGGCAACTGTCGAATGACTTACGTGATGTTTTGCTACAAGATCTGAATTGAAGCGTAATTCTCTGCATAGACTCTGGACTTTACATATCGTCACAGGAGAAAGACACGATATTGGTGGTCAATCCACCGGCATAGAAAGTGATATTATCTACTCACAGAAGTGTTTTCTCAATAAATGATGCCGTCTTGTTGATACCAAATGTCACCGAGATCACGAGCTTCAACGTCAAGCATCATAAATATATGTATGTATGTATATACTTTTGCTAAATATATATATCGCCATTGACGGATCCCACCAGTATCATACAAAACAACCGATTCCACCGGCCCATAAAACACACCAAACCGCTGTTCTTTCTGGATGAAATGGTAGGAAGTTTTCAAAAGCCCTTATAGCGAAGCTATGTAACTTGGTAAGGTCGAGCGCTTTAGTTCTTGCATAAGCTATATTTTGTACACTTTTAATTTAAGATTTCGACGTAAAATGCGCCAAGTCGTTCCAAGTCGGAGTTGCTGGGAACGGCGCCGAATCGACTCTCCACGGTCTTCATGTACACTCTTCGCTACGTCTGTTATATTATATTTTCTTGACTGTGTGCTGGACGTGGTCTCAATAATATGAGCGAAGCGTGCGAAATACATTTTTTACAGAACGTTGTTTAAAATCTTTCCATGAAGAATCACCAAATAATACTGAAAAAAATAAGATGACAGCTTGACACGACTCATGCGTGAAAAAAATAAATCTACTTGGATCACACGTTATTATAGTGAAATGTGTAATATAATATAATTTATCCTTAAGGCATTATGGTCTCATTCGGATTAATTTTCGATTTATTTCCGTCTTCACATTGTTATCCTATTCTGAGTTAGATTCATTCAAATCCGAAATATAATACATTACTTGAAAGATTGCTGCGAAGAGAGTCGAGATTCGATGAGGTCTGCGGATAAAAGTGCTATATGCTAATGCTAGTTATTTTGTCAAAAAGTTTGAGTTCGTACTCACTATTGAAATATTTTAAATTGCTTGGCTTGTGAGAGAGGTCAACAACGAAAGCCGATTTGAATTATTTTACTCAAGGTTAAGGCTTCACATAAATATACATGCATGTTCATAAAAACACAAAAATAATAATATTTAGTTGTTTTCCGTTCGAACTTAGCCCTTGCTAGTTTATTTTGTTATATCTCTAGTTAAAAGAAATTTGTTCCGTATTAACACTTTATGTAGAAATTTTCACAAAAAATATTTAGCAAAAGTATGTATGTATGTATTGTAATCTTTACACCAGCGTTATATCAACAACTCTGAGTAAATAGAAATGGGTTTGTACGGAACCGGATAATTTGTTAGTGAAAGCCAGCATGAATGCACATTTTGAAAAAGAAGGGTTTAATATGTGATTTGTTCTGCAATATGTATGTACATAATAGAACATGGTACATGAATATGTGCAAACGTTCTCATCGGTGATAAGCTTCTACAAATGTTTATAGAATGTATCTAAATGACAATCTCTCATAGATATTTTATAATGCCCAAACAAGTTTAAAATTATAAAAACAATATTATTACAAACATAAGAATGTTTGGTAAGAATACAATTACATTTGTTGTACTTCTGTTACGTTGATGTTAGGCATCCTTAATGATCAACTCATAATTATTCGCTGAGAAAGCTCGAAAATTGTTTGTTCATCCTTAGTTTCAGTTTGTTTACTACAATATTTTGACTGATATTACGCCAAAGTCACAACAAAGTAATGAACAAAAACACAAACAACTCAATTTCAAAGCGAAGTAATGATAAATTACAAAAAACTACAGTATTGACCAACAAAAACAATGACAATAAGAAATTCAATAGCGCTTTTGGCAAACTAATCAACTGACAACAAAAACACAACCAACAGCTGGCTTTTTGACAGCCAGACATAAAGCGACGCTATACTTACCTCTAGGTAGCTGTATAGTCCGCTAACAGTGTATGTGTGAGTTCGGACAACAGCTAATAACAACAAAAACAACGGCAGCAATAATTGCAACAATGACGAAGTTTATATGGCAACGTCGCCTTGCACTGTGGTTCAGCATACACTTTGAGCACGAATAAAATAAAATGTTAGAGTTTTGGACTTTTGCTAAAACCGAAACTAAATCACGAATCACTAAATGATTAAAATTGACTTTCGTTGAAAATATTAAATAATTTTGAATAACAATAATCGACAATAAAATAATATATTGGATTTTTCTCAAAGCAAAAAAAATAACAATAATATAGTTTACTAAAATTGGAGTTTAAACTTGTTGGAACAAAATAAATGCCGAGGCTTGGTAACAGTCAGAAACTAACTTGCAAGAATTTAAAATCTAAAATCGAAAAGAAATCCAGTTAAGAAGAAGAAATACAATTTTGAGACAGGACAAATTAAAAATTTAATACCAAATACACAATATTTTTGGAATCACATTGCCATATTACATGCATTTTATTCATCTTTCAACAAAGAATATAGAAAAATTTCTAAAAGTGTATTTTACAGAAAAGTTCTTCTCATTTTGATTAATCCTTCCAATGATTAGGAGTACCAATTTTCTGACCTTTTAAGCTGAGATAACGGACTCATATCACCTTAATTATGATACTTAATGACAGCATCTAACAATCTGAATCAACAACTGACCAGTTATTCACCATGCATCAAATCATTGAAAAAACCCTAATACGTCACTGTTGACAGCCGTAGATAATTTCGTCTATCTTGGAACCAGCCTCAATACCAAGAACAACCTCAGCCATGAAATCCAACTAAGAATAACTCTTGTCAACAGGTGCTACTTCGGACTCAGTAGGCAATTGAGAAGTAAAGTCCTTTCTCGACGAACAAAGACCAAATTGTGCAAGTCACTCATCATCCCTGTCCTGCTGTATGTTACAGAGGCATGGATGATGACAACATCTGATTTTCGAGAGGAAGGTTCTGCGGAAGATGTATGATTCTTTGCGCATTGGCAACGTCGAATACCGTAGTCGCTGTAACGATGAGGTGTACAAAACACTGCAGCTCTAAGAATATTCGACTCTGTACCCGTCGAGGGAAACAGAGGAAGAAGAAAACCTCCACTCCATTGGAAAGACCAGGTGGAGAAGGATCTGCCTACACTTGGAATCTCTAATTAGTACAGCGAAAAGGAAGAACGACTGGCGCGCTATTGTAAACTCGGCTATAGCCTCGTAAGCGGTGTCTACACCAATAAAGAAGAATAAGTATGACAGCATCTACAGTGGTCATTGCATTGAAGTTGGCTCTGAAAGCTTTAGTCGTGCATATTTTTTTTTGTCACACAACAGGCAACTTTGCATCACTGTGCAATGACTAGCAGCCCACCAAGCCAAACAGCTAGCTAGTTAGCCAGCCTGCTAGTCGACGTTGTGAATGCTGTTAGCCTCGATCTAGCGAATATAAATAAGAAATGCCGCTTGCTGCTCGGATTACTAGTTCAATGTTCTAAACGTAAAGTGCACACGCGAGTTGAATTGTGCGGAACCAAATTGAGCTGAACTTAGCTGACATATAGTTGACAAATAACTCGAAACGGTTAAAGACAAGTGAAGATCAAGGAGATTTTTTTAATAAGAAAAATATAAATTTACGAACAATATTGCGTGAATTTGTGGATTTGAAATATAAAAATATATAAAAGGGATTAGAGAGAAACTCATAAATAATGTGAAGAGCCAGTGAAAAATAAATAAAATAAAAAATACAATTATTAAAAATATAAATTACTTAAGCCGTGCAAATCAAATATACTCATATAAAAAACTCTATCGATTGCATGAAGAACTTCTAACGCGTTTCTTTTGCTACTTTACATACCAACACACATTCTTAACTTGAGGCCACCTCAAAATTGGAACATACCATGCAATCTCAACAGGAAGATACCCTCGGTGCTGAGGGGACCAAACGTTATGGTCACCGCCGTACACCCACACTGGGTAAAGCTATGCCTGTCACATCATTACTCCTACATTTTGCGCCACCTACCATGTCTTCTATGCGTAACAGCTACATGCGTGATGGACGTACACCGGATGAGGAGCGACCGCCGCTATTTTTTCAACTAGAACCCAATTCTTACTCAACCAATACGAATGATAACCATGCCGCAGATAAGGACAACAGAAATGACGAGGCGCACTCTTCGAGTGACGAGCTCAACCTTGAAAAGGAATATGACTTACTCGTCTCAGAGTGTAGCAGCAATGGTGACGATAGCTCAGACAATGAGCACGCCGTATCCATAGTGGGCAATTCAGTTTTCTATACACCCTGTATGACGTGTACTGATAGTGCGCCAAGCGATATGGGCGCACGCGCCACGGCCATCAATGAGATGTGTCGACGGCTATGCACAGATGAGTGTCGATTGCGTCTGAGTTTGGCCGGTTTAGAGCCGCCATCCGCGGTGGCCTTGAAATCTCAGGCTACTTTGGCTGAGTATGTGAAAGAGACATGTCTACAGCAAAGACCACAACTACAACACACTCACTCAGTGGATACAGTATGTGCCAGTTCATTGCATGAACACAAGGCGGGCGGTGTAGATGAAGTCGATAGAGTAGCGGCAGTTGTGGAAAGATCAATAACTCTCCCCAATCAGCTAGTCACGTCCGCCACTACAGCAGAGACGCCTACGAATAGTATGCGCCCGCCCTCATGTATTGCCATTCAGCGTAAAAAATTTCTCACGGATATTTTAACAGCCAACACGAACGATACGGACAGTGATTCCAGTTTTGTTGACGAAATAAAGGAAAAGGCTGGAAACGATACGAACAAATTCATTCATTTTGTCAATAATTTAAGCAAGCCAGCACGTGATCTGGCTGATGCGACCGCCACGACCAAACCAGACGACGCTCGCACCGATGGTGGTCGCACTCATTGTCACAACGACAAAGCTACGATTGGCCCAGTCGTTGATCAACATGAGATTGCCATGCTGAAGGACTTCCGTGAGAAATTCGCGATTGCGGAAGCATTGGCAAAGACCTCAGCAATGACCTCTACGGTGCAAATGAAACAACGTCTGGCGGCGCGACAACTGGAAATTACGAACGCAAATGCGAATGCTGCCAAAGCGGCCGCAGCGTTGGCGGGCAATGTAACGACGCATGCATTCGATGCCGAAGCAATGGCAAACAAAGACGGTTGTATGTCGCCAACGAAAAAACAAAAAGCGAAACCAGAAAAGCACCGACATCGCAGGCGTGGAGAGCAACATAAAAAGCGACAACAACAAAGCCAACAAAAAGGTGTGCCGCCAGCCAATTTTGCGCCAGCATATAACGCATTCACGCACTCCAACAACAATAACGTGTTTCATTCGATCGATGTGAACAGCCGCATTGATAATAACAACGATAAAGACAACTACTATCACGATGTATACGCCGAGCGCCGTAGCGGCGACACCACAAATGTGCATAGCGAAGGCGATGAATGGGACCACGACGATGACGACAACGAAAATGGCAGTGACAGTGACTATGACTGCAGCTGTGACTGTGACTGTGACTGTGACAGTGACAGTGACAATGACGACGATTTTGGTATCGTCGATGCAGACAATGTGGCTACCAGAAAACAACAGCAACAACAGGAGAATATTGTAAACGATTACGAGCCACCGCGGGATTTGCTTTTGTATCTTGTGAGGTAATTGCCATGTAATTTAAGTAACTTATCACATAACCATTTAAAAGACTAGGCGTCGTTACGATAAGTGGCAATTCATACACAAAATTAATATCAGCTTTTCGTCTCTCCGGTTGAGATATGTCTACAAATATGGCTTCAGTTTTTAATAGCTACCCGGTTTTCATTTGGGTATGGCGTACATATGTTTATGTATCTCTGCGCTAATTTTTTGGTCTTAAAACAATTAAAGCCGTTGCTTGGGTAGTTAAAGTAACGAAAGATTATATATGTATGTATGGCTGAGTTTTCAGTGGAGGCGTGACTGATTAATCAATGAGGAGATAATTGATGTGTACATATTTTACAACTATTTAATTATTTTTTAAGAGGAGAACCATTTTTGGATGGCGAATATTTTCGGGATGCTGGCTCTAAATCTGTATGATGTTAAAAAATAGTTAATATTCTCTACTACTAATGTTTTTCATACTACTGATTTATTTAACATTTATATAATGAGGACAAATGTATATTGATTGAAACACTTATGACTTACATATATGTTTCCCTTGTAAAAAAATTATGAACTCTTTGAAGCAGTTATATTTAGAACCTCTGTTAAAATTCATTCCGAGGTACTTTTAACAAAGAAATAATGATTTTACGTTTTTTTCCTTTAGGAATTGGAAATCAGTCCCCGATATTTGGTTTCATAGAAATTATTTTATATTTAAATCAAAGAATTCCCAATGTCTTGATTATGATCTGTCAGTTTGTATGGCATATACCATATATGCGTGAGTTATTCATTCTAAGCAGTATATTCGGAATTTGCCAAATATCATGAAGATTATTATCAAATAAAAACAAGAAAAAAACGTTAACTTCGACGGCATTTCTTTTAGTAACTATGTGTTCAGTTTGTATGGAAGCTATATGCTATATTAATCCGATCTGAACATTTTTTTCGGCGATTATGTTATTACTTTAAGCAGTAATCTATGTCAAATTTCGTGTACATACCACGACAAATGCGAAAGTTTCCCATGCAAGCATTTGACTCTGATCATTCAGTTTGTATGGCAGCTATATACTATAGTTAACCGATCTGAACAATTTCTTCAGAGATTACAATGTTGCCTTAGAAAATAACCTGTGCCAACTTTTGTGAAGATACATTGTCAAATGTGAATGTTTTCCATACAAGATTCCGGTCGTTCAGTTTGTTTGGCAGTTATATGTTATAAATGTCCGATATCGGCAGTTCCGACAAATGAGCAACTTCTTGAAGAGAAAATGACGTTTACAAAATTCCAAAACGATATCCTAAAAACTGAGGGACTAGTTCGTATATATATATATAGATGGACGGACAGACGGACATGGCTAAATCGACGCAGCTTTACGTTTCCTTCCCAAACTTCGAGGCAAACTTAATATTCCATGTTCTTCTTCTTCTTAATTGGCGTAGACACCGCTTACGCGATTATAGCCGAGTTAACAACAGCGCGCCAGTCGTTTCTTCTTTTCGCTACGTGGCGCCAAT